>NW_026934572.1:0-60951 GCF_032062105.1 Saccostrea cuccullata | reverse complement strand
GACGCTGAACTTGAAGCTCCTGCGGCATTTGACGTAGCCTGATGAGCCTTAATATAATGAGTGTTCCCTTTTTTAAATCCAAAATTAAGATTTTTTCTTCTTTTACGGTCACCTTTCATTGTTTTCATGTGTAGTGAAGAGTGGATTTGAAAGCAAGATTGAATTATGACAATGTTTATTTGGACACTTTTTAGTGGTATTTACTGCAATATATTCCTTTGACAATCACCTGTCAAAACAGACTCCCATAGGGTATTAAGATTATCTATACAAAGACTCTTAGCCAATCAGCTGCACATGGCCCCTCTTCACAGTCAGGAAAAAGGATATGGGGGTGGGCTTAAAAATCTGTTTATTTTGAATGTTATGTACACTTTTATCAGTAATGTGATACATCATTTGATTTATGAATAAATGTACTTTAAATGTTTACCCCTATTGTCACTCTCAGATTTTCATGATAGATTTTATATTTCTTAATTTAAGAAAATTTTATGAAAATGCAGGGTACAGATCATCAAATTACCTAGAAATCTAAAAATCTTGTATTTTACATATTTAAGAGTGTGTGTGTGTTTAAGAGGTATCAACAACTTACTTGTAATAATTAGTTCCTTTTTTTTACATATTTCAATTTTAAAATTTCATACTTGCCATTTTTTGCCATTTTCTTTCCTGTATTGCCTTAGTATACACAATATGTAATTTTACATGTAGATATCAACCAATTTCAATCAAACTTGGTATATTAGTTAAGTAGTATCTAAGGATTTCAAATATGGCCTTAAAATTTTTTAATGAATTTTATGCCCCCATATAGGATCCGGGCCACAATTAAAGGGTGAAGGTCAAATGGCTAAAACGTAGCACATGTAGGAAATTCATATGCCTCCCTTTCAATGATAAAAATAAAAATAGCTCACATGTTTTAGATACTTTTGGGGTATAGAATAAAAGTAGAGTGTCTAAAGTTTACAATGATATGCAGCAAGGTGCATTTCAAGCAAAAATTATGCCTAGAAATATGAATTGAAAAGAGCATTCATTTGGTTTGTTTACACTTTTTTTGCCAAGCGAGAGCTATCCCGAGGTCATGACGTCAGAAGTTTATTAATAACCAGGGAATTCCACATTCAACACCCCTATTTCTGGATGTGAATATTTATCTAACATATTGCTCTATCATGTGGTCAAAGATATTTTGGAAATGAAGATTTTTTAAAAAGTTACAAAGAAAATAAAACAAATGCTTTTACTATATAAGTCTATATGTAAGCTAATTGTGGTCTGGGTCCATCCCTAGATGCATCATCCATACAAGTTTGGTTCAGGCAGGGTTTATAGTTACTTGGGAATGAAAATATAGGTCAGATCCATCATCCGAAGCAAGTCTGGTAGTGTCCATCCATAGATGCATTGTCCATACAAGTTTAAGTCAGGGAGGGCTTAGAGTTACTAGGGGATAAAAATGTAGGTCAGATCCAGCATCCGAAGCAAGTCTGATAGTGTTTATCCCTAGACGCATCATCCATGCAAGTTTGGTTCAGGCAGGGCTTATAGTTACTTGGGAATGAAAATATAGGTCAGATCCAGCATCCGAAGCAAGTCTGGTAGTGTCAAACTCTAGATGCATCATCCATGCAAGTTTGGTCCAAGTCGGGCTTATAGTTCCTTGGAAATGGACCTGCTCCAAAAACTTTAACCTGGTCACTCATCTGGAAATGTAGGTCAGATCCAGCATCCGAAGCAAGTCTGGTAATGTCCATCCTTAGATGCATCATCCATGCAAGTTTGGTCCAAGTAGGGCTTATAGTTCCTTAGGAATGGACCTGCTCCAAAAACTTTAAACTGGTCACTCATCTGGAAAATGTAGGTCAGATCCAGCATCCGAAGCAAGTCTGGTAGTGTTCATCCCTAGATGCATTATTCGTGCAAGTTTGTACATGTATCAACTTGTGAAGTTTGATAACACCATCTTGAATGGTATGTTTAAAACTGAGCTAAACACTAATTTAGGAAAAGTGAGGTCAAGGTCAAAGGAAAGGTCAAGGTAAAAAAATGTTGATGCAGTTGCATAGCTCTCATCAATATCTATCAGCATAAGAAGTTTGATGAAAATATCTTGGATAGTTTCTTTGAAACTTAGCTTTGAACAGAGCTAAACGCAAAGTGTGACGGAAGGACGGAAGACGGACATGACAAACACTATATGCCCCGGCCATATTCATGGCGGGGCATAAAAAATTCTTTTACGCATTTTAATATCCATGTATATGCAGATACTTAAAAATAAAAAAAAGGTCCTTGGGTCACATTGCTCACCTGAGCACATGGGCTCTAGGTAAAGCGCAAATCAGCTTCATTTTGAAAAGTTTACAGAAGGGGAGGGGCTTGAATTTTAGAATTTTATACTACTTTAGCTTGAAAATGGCATTATATCAATACATACTCGTATATAGCATGCATATATAACTTTCTCGTTCTTGAAAAGATTTTTTACCCTAAATATTACTTAATAAAAAAATGATCTCCCATGATTTGAAAAATAAGAATCTTAACTACATGAAGATGCACCCTACCCCCATGGAGTTCTGGTTTGAACAATCTTGAATCTTCACTACCTGAGGATGCTTCCATTTAAATATCACCAATCATGGCTTTGCTGTTCTTGAGAAGATTTTTCCTAAAAATTCCAATGTTAAACTTATCCATGTGTTCTAACAGATATACAAGAGAAATCCTGAAGAAAAGTTTTTGGCTGTATTGGAAAAATGTGTAATTAAATAAATTTTATGTAAATAATAAATTGTTCACCATGACCAAGCTGTAACAACAAATTAACAATAGCACAGCCTTAAAACAAAATGTTCATCTAAGTATAATTTATTATTGTAATGTAGCCTACACAAAATACTTTTCTGTAAGGAAGGCCTTCTTTACATAAGTAAATGTCGGGCACATGGCTTTTTATAGAAACCAATCTGTTAGAATCCCAATGGGCACTAATTGTGCTGATTTACTAGACTACCTGTTTGTACATTCATGAAGAAGAGTTTATTCAGAAACTTCTACATGAGAAAAGCTCCGTGGGGATCCGGGTTAGAATAGATCCTCAGTACCCCCTTGCTTGTCGTAAAAGGCGACTAAATGGGGCGGTCCTTTGGATGAGACCGTATAAACCGAGGCCCCGTGTCACAGCAGGTGTGGCACGATAAAGATCCCTCCCTGCTCAAAGGCCGTAAGTGCCGAGCATAGGCCTAAATTTGCAGCCCTTCACAAGCAATGGCGACGTCTCTATATCAGTGAAATATTCTGGAGAGGGACGTTAAACAGTATACAATCAATCAATCAATCTACATGAGAAAAATGCAAGAGGTAAAATGAGCAAAAAAAATTGATATAATATAACATTCTGTAAACAAAACAAAAATGAGAGGAGTGCATAAAATAAACCTCCCCTTGAAATAAATCACACATACAGATAATTAGGGACGTTATTGTCATTTTAAAAAAAAACACTATGACATTTAAATTTGTGATTTGCAACATTTATATGCAAAAATCATTATTCAAAACAATTGACAATTTTACAAATCTTGGCATATGCTTAGTCACAACATTACATTTTTATTTTTCATCATGACCAAGGTGAGCACAGTAGCCAATGGGTCTGTGAAAGTGACCTACATTAAAATAAACTGTCAGCTAAAGTAATCAGTTACAACAATTTATCATTTGATTTCACTTTCAACTAGTGCTAATTGTAACGGGAACCGTTACAGATGTACCCAAACGCTCCCCAACTTCATTTTGGTGCCATATTCCCTGTAAGCTTCATTAAATAAGACAAACTCTGTGAATTTTTGACTTTAACAACGTTTACCGAGAAGGATACCAATTACCAAAGATTACCAATTATATTCAAACTGTAGTATTGCACCCGTGCGCATGTGAATGCATGTGCGTTATGACCATATCATCTTGTCTACACTATTTATATATTTTAATATGCTATATATTAAAGCATTCAGTCCAAAAGTATTAAAAATTACTCATTAAAATGTATTTTTAGTTCCACATGCATGCACGTGCATGATGGCCATACCTTCTTTTAGGAGTCCCTTATATCTATCTATGTTCTAAATCTCATCCTGTTTGGTTGAAAAACAAGGGAGTTATGGCCATTTCAAGTTTCAGCCAATCAGATTGCAGCACACGTACATGCGCGTGATTTCATGATTTTTTTCTATATCATATTGTAGGATATCCTAATGCATGTCTATGTTTTAAATTTCAAAGCATTTCGTCAAAAAACAAGGGAGATATAACCATTTAAAGTTTCAGCCAATCAGATTGCAGCACGTGCGCATGCGCATGCTTTCATGAAATTTTTTATTTATCAGGCTGTAGATCTTCATAATGTAGGACTATGTTCAAAATTGCAAAGGATTATGACAAGAAACAAGAAAGATATTGAGACTTTAGTTTCAGCCAATCAGAGCAAAGCACACGTGCATGCGCGTGCGATCTTGCTATTTTGACTATGTCATCTTGTGAATACTACTAATATATACTTATAAAATGAGTTTCAAAGCATTTCCTCAATAATTTTAATAGTTACGTCTCTAACAATTATATTGGACATTTCTCGTGTTGCACGCGCGAGCTCTTGCAAGCACATGTGCATGCACATGCTTTCATGAAAAATCTTATATTACAGGCAGTAGATCTCCCTAATGTATGACTATGTTCAAAATTTCAAATGATTTTATCAAAAAACAAAAAAGATATTGAGACTTTAGTTTCAGCCAATCAGAGCGAAGCACACGTGCATGCGCGTGCTATCTTGCTATTTTGACCATGTCATCTTGTGCATACTACTAATATATCCTTACATTATAAGTTTCAAAACATTTCGTCACAAAATAGAGAAGTTACGATTATATCCATTATATATTGGTCATTTTAAGTTTCGCACGTGCGCGCTCTTGCAAGCACGTGCGCGCAAAATGACCTTGATTCCGCAAATCTACATAACATGCCTACTTACCCTAAAAAGGTTTCACCTAAGTTGGATGAGTAGTTTACAAGATCACTCGCGGACAAAATTTTCCAAAGAAGAAAAATAATAATAATAATAAGAATAATAATAATAAGAAACAGAGTAAAAACAATATGTTCCCCAACTTCGTTTGGGGAACATAATTAAGGGCATACAGAAACACTATATTGTAATGAGAAAAACAACTGCACTATTTCTGATTTTGTCCATGATGTAAACAGCCCTCAATCTGTACATGTTTCATCAAATGGCTATCTTTCTGTGGCAATTGGTCTCCAAGGATTGATTTTGTGAAGCACATGTTTTGTCTATCACAGCAGTGTCGTACCATCAATTTATTTTTTCTGTTAACTGATTCCATGAGGTCACAGATTCCTTATCAATAAATCATCAGGCAGTCCACTTCAAACACCTTTGAATTTAAAAAATGTACTACATAAAATTTAATTTTATGATCAAATCT
Organism: Saccostrea cuccullata; assembly: GCF_032062105.1. NCBI lineage: Eukaryota > Metazoa > Mollusca > Bivalvia > Ostreida > Ostreidae > Saccostrea > Saccostrea cuccullata. The sequence continues at coordinate 55,426 of NW_026934572.1, read as the reverse complement.
GATCATTATGCCCATAGGAAGAGCACAATTAATATATATACTTGCCTATAAGTCAGTCCACCTATAAGTCGGTTGTATTTTTATGCTCGTGGATCGATAGATCCGAGGCGTATATTGTTTTTGTCCTGTCTGTCTGTCTGTTTGTTTGTTTCTTTGTTTGTCTCCAAACTTTAACCTTCGTCATAACTTTTGAACCATGAAAGGTAGAAACTTCATATTTGGTATGCATACTTCACTAATTAGGTGCTTTCAAATGACACAATATTAATGACCTTGTGACCTTGAATGAGACCTATATGCTAAATATAACTTTTCTGTCTGCAAACTTTAACCTTCGCCATAACTTTTGAACCATGAAAGATAGAGACTTCATATTTAGTATGCATACTCCACCAATGAAATTCTTTCAAATGACACCAAAGTCAATGACCTTGTGACCTTGACTGTGACCTATATGCTAAAAATAGCTTTTTCGTACCTTTCACCATAACTTTTGAGCCATAAAAGATAGAGACTTCATATTGGTGTGCATACTCCACTAATCAAGGTCTTTCAAATGACACCAAGCTCAATGACCTTGACTGTTACCTATGCTAGTAAGCTAAAAATAGCTTTTTCGATTTTTGTTGCCGCCGGGCGCATAGTGTTTCACAAACACATCTTGTTTTTGGTAAATTCGGAGAGATTTGTCATTGACCTGCTTATAAGTTGGTACAACTTTTTGCCAGAATCATAACTATTCGTTTGACATTTTAAATCAATGCACTGATGTTTTTAGCTGTTTTTTATGAGCTCGGATCGATAGATCAAGGGTGTATATTGTTTTGTCCTGTCTGTCTGTCTGTCTGTTTGTTTGTTTGTTTGTCCCCAACTTTAACCTTCACCATAACTTTTGAACCATAAAAGATAAAGATTTCATATTTGGTATGCATATTCCACTTATTAAGCTCTTTCAAATGACACCAAGGTCAATGACCTTGGCTGTGGCCTATATGCTAAAAAAAGCTTTTTTCTGCAAACTTTAACCTTCGCCATAACTTTTGAACCATGAAAGATAGAGACTTCATATTTGGTATGCAAACTCCACTAATCAGGTTTTTCTAAATGACACCAATGTCAATGACCTTGTGACCTTGACTGTGACCTTAATGCTAAAAATAGCTTTTTCCGAACTTTGTTGCCGCCGGGCGCATAGTGTTTCACAAACACATCTTGTTCTATTTATAATTTTCGAATTAATGCTGATATCTAATTTTATACCATTAAACAAATATATAATGCACATCTAATTAAGATAAACATAAAACTATTGAAATGAGTAAATACTCTATGTACTTTATGTATAACTTTTAAATGCATAAATGATTATACATATATAGACTTTGTTCTTCAGTAATCGTCAGAAATATGTATGAAATGCTACGTCTTTGTGACTCACCTATAAGTTGGACATAGAGTTTTGGACCAAATTTAACTGCCAAAAAACCAATTTATAGGTGAGTTATAATATAGCTATATGAAATAGCCTTAAAAATCTTTACCATCTTGTTAAAAATGATGCTGTGAGTTGAAGCTTGTAGCCTTGTTAAAACTAAAGGTTTTAACCCCTATGTACGAGGGCTGTTCAATAAATAATGTCCTTGGTGCTCGGAATGAAGCAAAAGATGCTTTTCAATGTTTTAGTCTTAATGATTTAACTTAATAGATATTCTCTTTAAATCAAAACACAAAACACAGGTCTGTAACATTTTTATCCAATTTCTGATTGTTTTTAGAACCCATTTTTGAGTATGACCTTTGTTTAGTATACTGGAATATAAGCCTTCCTGGACCTTTTTCTTCATTTCTGAAAGGTTATTTTTTTCAAGTTTGGAAATAACAAGTAAAAGGATGAAACATATGGCGAATATTGTTGGTGTGGTAAAACATTAACTTTCAGTTTATCCCCAAAACGTCTTTATTCTTCAGGGAGTGTGGGTTAAATGGCTGCTGTCATGAAGACATGTAATGGATTCCTGATTCTGGTTCCTTTCTCTCATAAAACTTTCAAATTTTTTGCAAAAAATTTGCTTTCTAGACTACTTCAGAAATTAAACTGCCTCCTGAATATATATTTGAACAAAAAGACCACTAATATTTAAGAATATGGCATATAAAACTGTCTTTGTTCTCTTGCAATTCTTTGCTCTTTTCAGACCTTTGTATGATTTGGTCAAGTGCATCTTATTGTAAATTTGTTTTGAGGGTTTAAAGCAATGGATTCCAATTTCATTATCTGTTTAAATTTCAGACATACATGAATATGCTACAATTTCTGATTTTTTGAAAAATAATTTTTTAGATATTCTCACACGCTGTTGTTTTCATTTATTTTTCAAAACATAGGATGATCATTTTGTAATTTATTGATTCTTTACCAATTATTACATTTTAAATGCAGTGTCATGAATAGCCCTTGTTTAAAAGCTCCTCACAATGAAGATACGTGTATGAGATGAAAATGGTCACACAAAGTAATATCAATTCATTAAAGATTCAATCATGAGATGAGTAAAGCTCAATGCCATATGATATCTGTTACATTGTATGTCATAAAGTTCAGGACATTAATTATTGAACAGCCCTCATATATGAGAAACCTACATACCAGGTGTATCAAGTTTGAGAGTTTGAACTTCCAGAGATCAAAACCTTGGCAGATCTAATTTATGAACTTTGACATTATCCAAAAAAGACCTCTTGGCTGCAGAAATTTAGCTCTGCAGACTGTTTAGAAAATTCAGAGTGACGCCTTGTATTTTTTTCTTGTCGACCAGAGAGCTACATGTACAATTCTATGGCCAAAATGTTTGCACAGTCTCTAGCCATATCTCTGTAAAGTATGTCATAATGACATTCTACTGTATGTGAAAAAGATAGTAATCTTTTTAGAAGTTTCATTTCCCACAGACCCATAGAATTTGAAACTTCGGAACCATGGGGTTTACATTTTTGTCTTAATAACCTGTATTCAGGGTCCTAATAATTGAATCTTATGCTCATAATCAACTGTCTGGCTGAGTACAATGTTCAACATTTTGGTGTGGAAAAGAGATGACATTTTATATTAAACAATTTATGGTCATGTCTTTTCATGAGCCTTTGGCTCAGGTGAGCTAAAAACACAAATCAGCTCAGTATTGAAAAGTTTACTTGTTGGGGGAGGAGGCTGAGTTTTTCATTACTTGAGAAATTGTCATTCTATCAATAAAGCATACATGTTATATATATTTCTATGTAAAGATTTGATTGCCCATTATGGCCCCACCTTACCCCAGGTGTCATGATATGAACAAACTTGAATTAACTCTGAGGATGTTTCCATATTAATATCACTAATCATAGCTTTGCTGATCTTGAGAAGAAGATTTTATAAAAGATTTTTCCTATGTATACCTATGTAAAACTTTGATCAGCCATTGTAGCTCCACCCTATCCCGAAGGGTCATGATTTGAACAAACTTGAATCTACACTACCTAAGGATTCTTCCAGATGAGTTTTATCTTTCCTGGTCCAATGGTTCTGGAGAAGAAGATTTTCAAAAAAATTTCCTAAATATTCCTATCGAAAAAAACTTTGATCAGCCATTGTGGGTCCGGATTATTTGAACAAACTTGAATCTATAATACCTAAAATCAAAATGCTTCCACATGAGTTTCATCTTTCCAGGGCCAGTGGTTCTGGAGAAGATTTCAAAAGATTTTTCCTATATATTCCTATGTAAACCCTTAATCAGCCATTGTGGCCCGGTCCTACCCCTGGGGGTCATGATTTTGACAAACTTTAATCTACGCTACCTGAGGATGCTTCCATGCACATGAGTTTCATCTTTCCTGGTCAAATGGTTTTGAGAAAAAGATTTTTTAAAGATTTTTCCTATATACTCCTATGTAAAACTCTGATCGGCCATTTTGGCCCCACCCTAGCCCCAGGGGTCATGATTTGAACAAAGGATGAGGTGACTTGCGGCCCCTCGCATATTGACAAAAAATTAAATGTCTAAATTTTACTCAAATTTTTGTATGCAACTAATCACTGATATGTGTACCTTTATAGAATACTATTTTTAACAAAAATAGAAACGTGATTTGAAAGATATAGATCTTAGATTGGGGTAGGGGTATCATGTTTACATTCAATTCCCATTGCATTTTAACCCCGCCCCACTCTTTGAAGCCCTTAAAATATACGAGCGCAGATAGGTACAATTTTCTCCTTTAGCTGGTCACTGTATTTCAATGAAATCTACCTACATGTGAAAGGAGAAAATTGTACCTTACTGCGCTCACATGCTATTTTTTGAAAAATTGTAAAATCTAGTCGCCCTTTCTCATTATAAACAGATCAACGGAACTAGATTTTCTGACGTAAAAATGAATTCATATGCTAATCGAGGCACAGGCGATACTTTCTAACTGACCAATCAGCTAAATGAAATTCGTTACGAGTGAGTACCACAAAAATACTATGGAAACATGCTTGGAATTTTACTGCTTTCCGATATTTTTTATGCATTTGAGTCAATATAAGACACGAATCTACATATGTACCATTTCCGAGACGACAGTAAAATTCATATACAGTTACAAACAATTGATAGAATATACATGGGATACATTAGTTTAAAGTTTTGTAGCGTGTTTGGTGAGCAATTCGCTAGGTCTACACATATTCCCAAGTATCGGTGAATACATGTTTCATGTGCATTTCTTGTCCTAAAAACCATAAATGTTGAAAAATCCATGCATATTATTAAGTATAAACAGCAATGGCTGACCATTATAAAAGTTTGAAATGTAGAAAAGGATAACAGGTAAATTGACCTAAACCACGTGTCTGCGATAAAATGTTAACGTACTATGCCAGCATGTTTTGTTGTTCTGTCATCGGATTGGACAATGACTAAATGCGAAATAATAACAATAACCATATAAGGTCTTCTCGGACACGCATATCCCTCTATTGTTCTAAGACCCGCCCATTTTCTTGCCATAAAAGAAAATATTCGCACAAACCTGGCCGAATTTAGCTGTGATAGGGTCTAAAAAATCAAAGATAATGCAGTATTACTTATAGTTAAAATGTGTCTGAACTATTGAAACTATTCAAAAGACGTCGTTTTTATTCACTCATGTTTGAAAAATATCAACATCGTTGTAGATTAAATATAAATCGTCGTGGAAAAAGGGGCCCCAGATAGCAGTTATGTCACATCATCCTTTGAATCTACACTACCTGAGGATGCTTCCACATGAGTTATACCTTTCCTGGCCCAGTGGTTCTGGAGTAGAAGATTAAAAAAAAAATCCTATATATTGCTGTGTAAAACCTTGATCAGCCATTGTGACCCCACCCTACCCCCGGGGGTCATGATTTGAATAAACTTGATTCTACACTACCTGAGGATGCTTCCACATGAGTTTCATCTTTCCTGGCCAAATGGTTCAAGAGAAGAAGAATTTTAAAAGATGCCATTAATTTTTCATTAATTCATAATTATCTCCCCTAGGAAGAGGGCTTGGCCCTTCATTTGAACAAACTTGAATCCCCTTCACTCAAGGATACTCTGTATTAAGTTTGGTTGAAATTGGCCCAGTGGTTCTTGAGAAGAAGATGAAAATGTAAAAAGTAAACGATGACAAAGACAAGAGCAACAATGACAACGAACGGACAAATTTGATCAGAAAAGCTCACTTGAGCCTTCAGCTCAGGTGAGTTAAAAATAATATAAAAGAATGAAGTAACATGAATTCTTTGTACCCACTATAGAGGGTATTGATACTTTTTTTCCTTCACAGACTTGGAGATAAATGACGGTATAAATTCATACAGTTAGGAAGCTATCATTTTTCCCACCCACTATATTTCCATGACAGACATTTTATAACTCTATTTAATGCAATGGATAAGATTTGATCATGTAAATAAATTCCATACTTGACAAGACTAGTTTAATGTTCTATAAGAAAATGGCAATTTGACTGTGACAGCTAATGGTTAGCATGAAAAAGATATTCTTGATCAGAGCATCTAAAATACACAGAGAATGTGTAAGTTTTAAGCTTAGTATCATGAATCATTAATGATATATTCTATTAATGTAAAACCTTATAAAATCTGTAAGAGTATCTTAAGACATACTTCCAGAAACTCCAGAAATTTTTGTGAGCTGTATTACTTTCAGTCTGTAGGTCAGATGTATTTTCCCCCTTTCCTTTCCTTACATGTACTCTGTTAACCCTTACTACAGGCACCGTACATGAAGCAAATATGTTGATTACAAGAGGTCCAGGGGCCACATCACTCACCTGAGCAATTGGCTCGGTAAAAGCAAAACTTAGTTCAGTATTGAAAAGTTTAAATATATTACAGCAAGAGGCCCATGGGCCTTATAGGTCACCTGAGCATCATGCAATAACTTTCAAATGATTGAAGTTGGTTCATGTTTTACGCTAGATGCTATGGAATTCACAATTTTGAAGGAGGCACCATTGCTAATCATAATTATACACTTTGTAATTGCTTAGTTTGGTTACTCAATACCCATAGGCAGGGTAGGTGAACAAAAAATGCATTTCAACTAATCAGTAATATTCAGCAATAATCAGAAGTGCCCCTACCACACATGAACCCCTGATTCTAGGTCCACACATTGCACAGTTTTTGAAAAGGCACACTTTCTTTTCAAAAATGTTTGATTAATACCAAGGAGCAGATTTCAAACAATTCATTTTTAGTATATAAGTAGAGCCCCCCACCCCCCCCCTCTATGGTACCCCTGACCCAGGGGTCTTGAATTTCACAATTCTGAAAGAAGAGCCCTTGCTCATCATAACTATATAAGTAGTTTATCTGCTTATTACCCAGGAGCAGAGATGAAGATTTTCAAAAATGTAATGCATTTTCACTATATAATCATTATAGAGCTCTGCCCAACACCAGAACCCCTGACCCTGAGGCCATGAAATTCGAAATTTTGGTAGAGGCACTCTTGCTCATCATAACTATGTACTTAGATAGTTTATTTAATACCTAGGAGCAGAGAAATGCATTTTCAATAATCAATAGAGCTCTGCCCTAACACCAGACCCCCTGACCCCGGGGCCATGAAATTCACAATTTTAGAAGAGGCACTCTTGATCATCATAACTATGTACTTAGTTTATTTATTACCCAGAAGCAGAGAAGATTTTAAAAGAATAAATGCATTTTCACTATATAATTAATAGAGCCCTGCCGTAACAAAATAACCCCTGACCCTGGGGCCATGAATTTCATAGTTTTGGTACAAGACTCAATGCTCATTACATTCACGTCAACAATTTGACTGCTTGATGTACAGAAGTAAAGAAAAAGATTTTTAAAGACTGCAATAATTTTAGTGGTTTTGGCCCCACCCCTCAGGCCCCAGGGGTGCTGGGACCATAAAATTCACAATTTTTGTTGGGGGGTGGGGGCTCTACTTGTTTCCCTTCACACATATATGCTTTATATCAAATTTGGTTGAAATTGGTTCAGTGATTTCAGAGAAGAAGCTGAAAATGTTCAAATGTTAACACACAACACACCATGCACGAAGATGGACAAAAATAGACAGCAATAAGTCACCTGAGTGACTCAGGTGACCTAAAAATGGGTTCTGAGGAGAGGAGGGGTATTTAAATAAACTTAAATCTGCCTTAAGATAGGATACTTTGTGGCAAGTTTGGTTGAAAATGGCCCAGTGGTCCTTGAGAAGAAGATGAAAATGTGAAAAGTTTACGACCACAAAATAACAGCAACAACAGACAACGGACAAATTTTGATCAGAAAAGCTCACTTGAGCCTCAGCTCAGGTGAGTAAACAAACCCCTGAAAAATGCCAAAAAATCATCCAATTATGATGAAGATACCAGGTACACACCTCCATATGGTGAATAATAAGTGTACAAATTTTCAAACAAATCCTTTCAATAGTTTCTGAGAAACGGTCCAGACAAAATCTCGTCAACAAACAGATGGACAAGCTGATTCCAATATAACCCCCAAAACTTCGTTTGTGGGGGTATAAAAAGCATTAAAATTGATGTACAATTAACAGAGTTATTGGGTTAAAACCCCAGTTCACATCGGAGCGATTTTCTGAATCGAGCAGTTTCAAACCTTTGGCCACTGTGACGTCACTACATCATCTGGCCTTTTAGAATGCTAAGAAGACTCTGGAAGTTATTCAAATGTTTTTTAGAGGCGATTGAGAAATTAGAAACAACATATTCCTTACAACAGATTCCTTATTTTTTGCAAGTACTTATCATCGCAAATGGGCTATCCAACGTCAAATAGTGAGAATAATAATTCACAAATGGTTGATTTATCCAGGGATTTTACACAGATTTCAGCACAACAAAAATAAAGGTGACTAATTTTATTTCGTATGTGGTGCCTCTCGCAAAATAAACGCGATAATTTAATCCATTCTACAGTGTAGCTTCCTACCTCGTATCCTGATGTGTACCTAGACACCTCACGCAGCAGTACCTGGCTCCACACTGTACACACGTGTAATTAGAGGGAAAAGTTAGACTATTAAGGTAAATACAAACTGTATATTGTAAATCTCTACACTACCGGTATTTGCAACTGAAAATACTTAGTACAGTACCCAATTCCAATATATATATTTACTTGTTTTCTATGAAAAAGAAAAAAATTGATTTAAGACTTAAAATAAAAGTTACCATACAACATTAGAAAAGCTTCTTGATTTTTTTCAAAGAAAAATTCAAACAAAATATCCTTCATATTGTTAACAATATGTCTGGACAAGTAAAAACTGTAAAAATATTCACTGTAATTTAATTCAAAATTAACTATGTCATTCACTAAATTTCTATCTTTCAAAACTGACTTAGATGCATTATTTTTCATTGAATATTTGTCATAATATCAAGCATCAAACATGCCTAAACTTAATTAAAAGAGAACTCCATGTAAAAAAAAAAAATTCACATGAATTTCATGTCCCTTTTTAATGTGAAATTCATGTGAATGAAATGTATACATTCTCGTAAAATACTGTAGATCACTTAATTTTTGCTACACCTTATTTCGCGAGATAGTCATTGACTCTTTATTAGCGAGACAAAATTTTCACGAATTGTGGTCATTGCTCTATATAATCTTAAGGGATTCTATTATATGCGAGAAGGAAATTTTCGTGAGTATACCGTCTTGTGTAATTACGCGAAAATAAAGTTCTCGCGAATAAAAAGTTATTTACAGTACCTTATTGTTTTAATTTGGTACTGATTCTGAAGCTTTAAGTATTTAAGGTTCATTGATACTCGGATAAGAGAAATAACTCTTAATTTATGACATAAATGTTTATTATTCCTTTACAGATTTGCCAAGTTCAAGTTTTTTTGGTCCAATTTTACCCCACAAGCTATGCTATAATTGATTGTATTTTACTTATAATACACATTTCTTATGGAAAATCATTAAGGTTCAATCAACTTTTGATACAAGTCAGCAGAGGGTTTATGAATTTTTAACCCTAATACATAAGACAGATGAATATGAAAGGATATCCACAAACGGCACAGAACTTTCTGTCGGGGAATCGCGAGGGGGGAACTCCTGCCGTGTTGTAATTAGGGGAATCTTTGTTCAACATGTGCTGAAATGATAAAATCATAAAGATAACAAAATTAAATATCAGACATTGCTTAAAAATATCAGTTCTACAAGAAATATAAAATGAATTAAAATATCGTGAAATAATTTTAATTTGTGGGGGTCAATGTTTATGGGCAAGCAAAATTTTACTTGTTAGTGGGGAAGTTATGTTGTGCATAACGCCTTTATACATTTAATGAATCAACAGGTTTACAAAAAAAACATATTAATAAACATACTTGGACATGAACCAATGAAATCCACAAACATTGATCCCTCATGAGTAATGATAATTCCATAGTATTTTATTCTCTCAAAATTTGGACTGAAGTGTTTTTTATTAAAATTATTTTCTATTTATAACAAATGATTAATCAAAACAATATATACATGAAATAGCAAATTTCCTAGCAAAAAAATTCCAACTTGAAGAGAATTTTGTAAACTCTTTTGAAATTACCTCCTCTTCAAGTAATGCAGCAAAACTTTTCTTGTACCGAAATTTGAAGTTGTCTGCTTTACTTTTACGCTTTTTCTTTCCTGTTGGTGCTAGAGATATGAAAAAATAATTTAGACAAGTAGAAAACATGTTGAACAAGGAAAATGACTGTATCCTTTTTCTAGATAGGATACTTATTCTACTGAAAAACACATACATGTTGTACATTTCCCCTCTCTCTCTCTCTCTCAATCTGTCTCTCTCTCTGAGACTCTTCCTCATGTTTCTCTCATAAAAATTTTTACAGAAAATGTATATATTCCACTCAGGTGTTTTACTAAAACAATATGTCAGATTCTTCCTGCATGAGTTAAATTATCAATTTCTCAAAAGTATCCTTGGTGGATTACAGACCTCATCATGAATGGTTTGACATTTTTGGTGTCGCTTGGTTACCTGGTGATTCCATGGACTCCTCAAACTTGGGAGCCTTTTTACTCATTTTCAGGTCAGCGTGAGGGTCGTCCTGGAAATTATCCTGTTCCAGGGCCTCTAATGCTTTCCTCTGTCTTCTCCTGCGGGCCGCGTCATCCAGCACTCTCTTCTGTTGGAGGTCCTTAATTCTACCTGTTGTACAAAATATGTTGGATGAATTTAATAATAATGTGAAATTCATCTTGCAGCTACTCCTTCAGGCCCTTGCATCGAACTTATAAAGGTAACCTATTAACCTAATAAACCCATTGAAAGTTTTATTTAGTCAATGTCCTAACAAAGCTCGTGCAAGCAGTCCGGCATTCTAAAACAGTAAAAGCAAAGTAATGTCATGTTTACTTGCAATGTATACGCTATGGCTTGTTAGTTTCAACTGCAAAGATGTGCCTTTGTCAGGTTGAAAATAGAGATATTGCCAATGATCCAGCTTAAATTTGATGAAAAACAGATACAAACACAAACTAGTAAACTAATTGTTCAGAGAACAATGAGACGTCAGGTCTTTCCATCTTTTTAAGTGGTCCCGTGTCCTTTGGGTTGAAAAAAAAAAAAAAAAAAATTCCAAATAAAATGTGCCTCCCGCCGGATTCGAACTCGGGACCTTCAGATTGACAGGCGAAATGAAAGCACATGGATTTAAACAAAAATAGACACACGTGCGTTTTAAAATAGTACAGAAACACGTGTATTTATTTGTTTGTGATGGAACATAGAGAAGAATAATGAATAGTTCTGAGAAACACGATTGGTGTATAATGGAAATGCCAAATTCCTATTAAAAAAAATCATTTGAGTTTGTTTATACTTTGAATAGATTGAGTTAATCATACAGAGCTTATGATACATTCGAACTTCCGTGTCGGCAATGTGTTTACTATTTATGAAAATATAGGCGCGTTGGTTTTGACAGATATGGTGAACTCATAGGTAAGATTAAATAATCATCTGTATTTGGATTGTATTAATAGTTATCAGCATAAATTAAACTTGAAACATGCATTTCATGAAGAAAACTGTGTCACTGAGAGCGTGGAAATTTATTGGAGAGGAAAATTCGCTTTAAATTTTTTTTTTTTTTGTTTTGTTTTGTTTTTTAGGTCTTTCCACCTTTCTGTGGAAAGACCTCTTGAAATGCTTATGTTTGTTATTATTATTCTTTTTCCGCCGGACTTTTGAAACCACAAGACTTATCGAAAAACTTTATACTTCATGATACTGGATATCAAAAGTTATTCCGAAAAACGACCCAACGTATTTGTACTTTGACCCCTTACGCAGTTATTGCCCCTTTTGTCGTAAAGCTTGTTATCGCTACTCCTCAGAAACCGTAAACCGTAGAGATATAAAACCTTTACCATTGTCTTCAACTAATTTAGGAGACTTTTCAATCTATTCATTGTGAAAGTTTTCTTTGACCCCTTCAATGAGTAACTGCCCCTGAAAGTTTATAAAGTTTACAAAAAATTAAAAATTTTCTAAACGAAAAGTCGTAGAGACATGAAACCAACTGCATAACATTCAATGACATTTTGCCTTCAAATTCATTTCAAGGTCAAAGGTCAAGGTCATTCCAAATCTGAGAAATAAATTTCTCTTAATAGCTCTTATGTCCTTAAACATATACGATCTATCTTATGTCTTTGATATGTACTTTTGAAACTCTTTAGAAGATATAAATCTTGGCCCCTAAGATTGACCCTTTGAAAAGTTGTTGCCCCTTGTGCTAAAAACCCTTGTTATCGCTACTCCTCTGAAACCGTAAACCGTAAAGGTATGAAACCTTCACCAATGGCTTTGCCAAATTATGGGGACTCTTCAATCTATTCATTGCGAAAGCATTCGGTGACCCCTTCAATGAGTTATTGCCCCTGAAACTTTTTAAATATTACAAATAATCAAAAATTTTCAAAACGACAAGTCATAGAGACATGGGACCAACTGCATTAGATTCAGTGACCTTTGACCTTCAAATTTATGCAAAGATCAAAGGTCAAGGTCATTCAAAAATTGAGAAATCAAGCTCTTTTTATATCTCTTTTGTCTTTTAACATATGCAATCAGTCTTTGCATTTTTAATATGTTCTCTTAAATCTATTTCAAAGATTTCATTCTTGTCCCTGAAGATTGACCCTATTGAAAGTTATTGCCCCTTATGCGAAAAACCTTGTTATCGCTACTACTTCAAAACCGTAGAACGTAGAGACACCAAACCTTCTCTAATGTGTTAAGGGTCTTTAGGCCTAACTACATTGTAAAAATGCAAAAGGATCTGATGACCCCTTATGTGAGTTATTGCCCTTTAACTTCTTTGTACTTAATATAAAACCTTATAACTTGAAAACTATAAGTGGTAAAAGCATGGGGTCAATTGCATTGTGCCCTTGATCTTTGACCTTGAAAAATTTTTAAGGTCAAAGGTCAAGGTCATTTCAATTTTTTTAAATTCTAATTTTTTCTATCGGTTAAGACAGTTTTGGTTTTTTTATTCATGGAATTTAATATTAAGGAGTCAAATAAACAAAATTGAAAACATCAAAGAAGGTGGAAAGACCTCTTATTGTTCTGTGAACAATAAGTCTCCTAGTTGTTTTTGTTTTTTTTTTGTTTTTTTGATTTATTCGATTGATATTAAATCTAAATCAAATTGAAATAAATTTGAGTTAGGATCAAGATCAAAGATCAAGGGTCAAGATCATTTCACCCCCCCCCCCCCCAAAAAAAAGTTCATAAGCAATCTGGATACTTTTCCAATAACCTTGACCTTTGACCTTGACCTTATCCTCAAGGTCAAAGGTCGAAAGATCTCATGCATTGTCCACATGTCTTTACGACTTGTCGTTAAGAAGTTTTCAGTTCTTCGTAAACATGAGAAACTGTCAGTGTCAAAAACTGCTTAAAATGGTTTACGAATTCTTTCGCACTTATGGAATGAAAAGTGTACTAAATTAGTCGCAGACATTGTTGAAGGTTTCGTACCTCTACGGTTTATGGTTTCGGAGGAGTAGCGATAACAAGGGTTTACACTGAAAGAGGCACTAACTTTTAGGGGGTTCAATCTTAGGGGACAAGACTGAAATCTTTAAAATGGTTTTAAGAGTACATATCAAAGATGCAAAGATGTTAAGAATTTGGTGAAGAACAAAAGAGTTATTAAAAGAGCTTAATTTTTCATACTTTGAATGACCTTGACCTTTGACCTTGACCTAAATTTCAAGGTCAAGGGTCAATGAACCTTTTGCAGTTGGTCCCATGTCTCTATGACTTGTGGTTTACGAAAAGATCTCGACATTCATAAACATCGCAAACATTCAGGGGCAATAATTCATAAAAGGAGTTTACGAATTCTTTCGAAAAGACAGATTGAAGCATCTACTAAATTAGTCGTAGACATTAATAAAGGTTTTGTGACTCTACGTCTTATGGTTTCGGAGAAGTAGCGATAACAAACATTTATTGCGAAAGGGGTCATAACTCCTTGAGACGTCAAAGTTCATATACGCAGGGTCAACTGCGAAAATCATTTACGAAGTACATCTTTTTGGTCTATAAATCTTTTCGATAAATCTTTAAACTCAAAAACATGCGGCGGAAAAATAATAAAAAAAAGAAAAAAGAATAATAAACAGAAGAATATCAATAGGTCTTTCCACAGAAAGGTGGAAAGACCTAATAATATGTATTCAATATTAAATATTTTGTTTGACATTTTACTGGTGGTATAAATATAGCCAGTGGGTTTTTAGGTTCAAATTTTACAAGATTCTAATTACTTAAAGAAAATTAAATTCATCTACTATTTTATAACTCATAATCTATAAAAATAATATTTTACACCTCAAGAAAAGCATTTCTCTTTTACGACTTTCGAATTTCCTCGAGGGATTGAGTTTTAAATCTTGATTTTCATAGGATATACTAATTTTATTGCATTGTTTTACTTGGTTATTAACTTAAATCACACATTATTCATTACAGAATATTTTTTGAGAGACACTGATGAGTTAAGTTTAGAAAAATCGTAAAATACTTACTTGATTCTTTTTTCTCCATTTTACATAAATTTGGTTCTCTTCTGTTTTGATTGGAGAACCAGTTTTTCGGGTCTCTCTTTGGTATAGTCTCCCTCTTATTTCGGACCCTATAACATTTTTAAATGTAATTTGTTGCTAAAATTTAATTATTGATATTAGATATCCCTCTATATTTTTTACCTACCACCAATTGAGCATGTTTGACAGCATAAAACAAAATTGACAATCATGACAACTGGGGAAAAGGGCGGACCGAAATACATGGATGTAAAAGTTACCCGACAACCGATCCATAAAAATGAAAGTAGAATCGTGTACTCACAGGTATTTTTTTGCTTTATGTTTTGTAATGAAGTTTTTCTGTATTTTTATAAACCTTTTTGGCATCGTTGCATATTGTACAATATCATTGTTTTATGGACAATCAGTGGGAGGCGAAAATTTATAATGACATTGACCGAGCTGTCGCTAGAAATGCATGCTTCACTTCAGCTGTGCTTTACATTTGGCACCATGAATAAACATGGTTTAGTTGTTAGCAGCTGTTAGCTAAAACATTTGAATAAGTTAACTGGAATTTTTTTTATTTTACAAACGTTGATCTTGTTGATATCATTGCATTTTGAATTTTAATGAACTTAAAGTTCTCAAGCCTTGAGTCAAGGAATCTTGTTTTTTAATCATCACAAAAGTCAATAGATCATGATAAAAGACAGAAAAGGTACATATAACTTGAGTCACTTTATGTTTTTTATGCTTTCCCGTATTTCTAATTTTAGCAGAAGATCAGGCAACCTCTGAAAAAAAAAACCCAAATGGTATGAGGAGGAAGAGTAAACATCAGACATGGAGTTGACGTTCTTTGTGGTGGAGATTCTGCAGTCCCTGGTACTGTTTGGGACACTCTCGGCGGGTTTCCTGGTGTTATTATTCCTAATGCTGGATGACTGTAAACACACCGTGGTAACTGTAGTCATTGTCACAACTGGTCTTGTACACGAACTGTACTGCGCCTCTGTGTTAGGGTACTTCAAGCGTTTGATGCAGATCGAGAGTCTTCGACCCAAGGATGATGGATGCCGTGACTTTTATGTTCCAACGTTAATTGCCAACGCTATATTTTTTACCATCATTACAAAATATGTCATCTCCACTGGAACCTTAATACCTTATAAAAAGCTCATCAAAAGGGCTGTGATTTTACATTCCCTGTTATCTGTTTCTCTTCTTATATGGCAAAATCCTGAAAAATCTCTGCAACAGACGGCATCTATGAACTTGACAACTGATGTACAAGTTTATTTTACTGTATGTAGGAATGACGTAGTTAGAAATTGTTTATACACGCTGATGGAATATGCTGTGTTTTATCTTCCAATTGCATTGTTGTATTTATGGATTGCTGCAATAAATGCTACCAATGACACAGGTAAGATGGAATGGACGAGCAATGAGAGATATTACTTTTAAACAAAGTTTTTAGGTTCATCAGTACATACTTTAATGCTAATGATTTTCCAAAAGAGTTATAATTTTTGGTTAATTTAATTAAGTTGAAAGTTCTGTAAAGAAATAATACATGTACATGTATAGGTGTTTTGTTGTAAAGTCATCGTTCTTGCCAGAGGTCTATGGACCTTGCACTGAGTTTAAGTTGATAAAATTGCCATAAAAAAATTAAATCATCTTCAGCTATGATTTATTTCAAGCTTTGCTCAGCAGTAAACTTGATTTATGCTTAAATTTCATTTTCTCCAATATGGGTCAAAAACATCCATATGGAATGCATAGGGATTGTTTCCCTTACAATACAACCTTCAAAAACAAGTATTTTATACATGTATGTATTGAAAAGAATTTGTTTTCTTTTTCAGGAATCTCATTTTGGAACATAAACATTCTAAAATCCTGTGCTAATTCCAACTCATTCTGCAATCGCTGCCATAAAATGAATTACGCTGTACAGATAGTTCTGTTTTACATGGGTGTTGGGATCCTGGTGGCGCGTCCTGTACAGCTGATGTACGGATTTATTCACAATGAGGCTGTAATTGACGTGATTCCAAGCCTCACTAATACGGTTGTCTACTCCTTCCTGTCTCTGGAATACCTAACAGACTTTTCCCATATCAAACATAGTAGAAATTCAAACTGAAGTATATTCCTAGACATGATTTGGCATATGATATTATTAACATCATAATTATGTTACCTGCTGTTGCTGAGTTATTGGATTTACAGTGATGTACTGCTTTTTATTTCAAGATTTTAATATACATATATGTTACATATGTAAAACAATAAATATTTTAATTTTTTAAAAATGTTGTCATAAATAATTAAAAGTTTTACACATCAGTATTATGCATTTGTCAGATATCTGTGAAATGTCAAATGCTGTCTTCTTTTATAGATCTGCTCTTTGTGAGGGGATGTTCCACTTTGTGGTGCTCTTGGTTGTTCTCCATCTGAACCTCCCCATGATATGTTATGAACAGGTCAATTTGATGAACCTCCCCATGATATGTTATGAACAAGTCAATTTGATGAACCTCTCCATGATATGTTATGAACAAGTCCATTTGATGAACCTCCCCATGATATGTTATGAACAAGTCAATTTGATGAACCTCCCCGTGACATGTTATGAACAAGTCAATTTGATGAACCTCTCCATGATATGTTATGAACAAGTCAATTTGATGAACCTCTCCATGATATGTTATGAACAAGTCAATTTGATGAACCTCCCCATGATATGTTATGAACAGGTCAATTTGATGAACCTCCCCATGATATGTTATGAACAAGTCAATTTGATGAACCTCTCCATGATATGTTATGAACAAGTCAATTTGATGAACCTCCCCATGATATGTTATGAACAAGTCAATTTGATGAACCTCCCCATGATATGTTATGAACAACTCAATTTGATGAACCTCTCCATGATATGTTATGAACAAGTCAATTTGATGAACCTCCCCATGATATGTTATGAACAAGTCAATTTGATGAACCTCCCCATGATATTATGAACAGGTCAATTTGATGAACCTCCCCAAGATATGTTATGAACAAGTCAATTTGATGAACCTTCCCGTGATATGTTATGAACAAGTCAATTTGATGAACCTCCCCAAGATATGTTATGAACAAGTCAATTTGATGAACCTCCCCAAGATATGTTATGAACAAGTCAATTTGATGAACCTCCCCATGACATGTTATGAACAAGTCAATTTGATGAACCTCCCCATGATATGTTATGAACAAGTCAATTTGATGAACCTCCCTAAGCATAGGCGTAGTCACAGGGGGGCAGCGGGGGCACTAGCCCCCCCACTTTCAGATCTGGGGGGGCAAGAGTATGTCTGTGCCCCCCCACTTTTTAATGAAGAACAGCTATTTTTCCCCAACATTACCTTTACTATAGGAAATATTCATTGAGTGGATCCCCCCCCCCCCCTCACTTTTTGACACTTGTATAGTTATAGTTATATGGAAGAATTGTGGAAATAAATTGGATTTGAAAGTAACTTGCCTTTGAAAAAGTTGGCCACAAACCCCCCCCCCCCCCCTCCCCCCGAAATAGGATTTTCGAGTTTAAGTTTTTTTTTTTTTTTTTTTTTTGCTTTCTTTGCATTATATTTTTTGTACGATTTTTTTGTTGTTGAAAATTTACTTTGAGCCTTTTTTTTTTTTTTTTTTTTTTTTTTCAATCATTTATTCAATAATGTACAACATAACAGTGAGGTAAAACTTCCGCAGAAGCCCTCTGGTAATACTTCACCAGGGGTGCCAGGAGCTCCCTGGATCAATATAATATTATTTAATATATTTCCAATATATTTGAACACAGAATTTTTCACATTATGTTAATATATAATTATTGACTACATTTTCATACATATACATAAGTATCTCAAAGAAAATTTTTACCATTTATATATATAAAAACAAAGTATTCCTTTAGCATCAATAGAAGCATGACCCTTGTTGCAGTGGAGTGTGTAAAAAAAAATAAAATAAAGAAGAAGAAAGTCTATATCAATCTCACTGTAACTAGTATTTAGGGCCAGGTCACCCTAAAATACTGGTCTTTTTTATGTTTTACATCTTAAAAACAGGATCAATATGCAGAGTTTTGTGATAATAAAATTAGATTATAAAAACACATCAGAATGAATGAATTTTACAAAGACATGAAAATTTTTTCCTCACATACATAATTTTAATCATATTTTAAACATAATGTTTCCAGAACCATGAAAAATAACATAGCAAAAAACAAATTGTGTCTTATAGTGGATTTAAAATTTGAATACATGTAATGTATATATGGTTTATCACGGGAGCATATACTAGTATTAGAATCACAAGGAATTTTGAAATACATGATTAATTTTCTCTTTGAAATTTGTCAAATCATGTGATTGTAAAAGTGAAAAATTCGATTTCATTTCATTTTTGAAAGCGTTTTTAATGCTGAAGTCAGTTATTTTTAAATTCTCATATTTAATTTTATTTCTTGTTTTCCATATGACCCATTTATAAATACATATTAAAATGTTAACAACGTTTCTTTGGGTTTGTGGTCCCTTCAAGTAGCCCAATGTTATTGTTTGTTGGTTAATTTGTAAAGTTCCATTTAGTTGCAGCACATTTTCAATTATATCTTCTAGTAATTTAAGTGTTGTTTTAACTTTTGTGCAATGGAAAAAGAGGTGTTGTTGATTTTCTTTATGATTTTTACATAGGTTGCATAAACCATTGGATAGTCCGATTTTACATAATTTATCTTCAGTATACAATATATTATGCACGCATTTCCATTGGAATTCTTGAATTTTATTTTTAACTTTCATTTTTGAAATACTGTCCCAAACTAAGTTCCACTGTATGTTATTTTGGTAAATATTTTCCCATTTTTCTTGACATTTTGGAATTATTGTCTTGTTTAATATTTTTTCTATGCTCTTTAACTTGATATCTTCAAAGGTTTCCACTTTATTAGTATCTCTTTTTATAAGTAAATTATTATTCAATTTATAAGGGAGTTTTGTTTCGCTATTTGATACTGAGCTGTTTCTTTTCAGTATTGGATAAAACAGTTTAGGAATGGCTGATTTTATTTTACTATATTCAAATATCCAACATCTTTTGTCTACTAATTTATTAAAAATGGTGTCGTTATATTTAAAACAATTTTCCGCATCATTCCAAATGTCTTTAATTTTTAATAAACCACTTTTGATAAATGATTCCACATATAGGCTTTTCCCTTGGTATTGTATAAGTTTATTACCAAAGAGTGAGAGGTTAAGTATTTCCTCTCGATTCTCTGGCACAAATTTTGACTGAAATTCGCTGTATGCGATGAGTGCTTTCTTATAAAAACTAGACATGTTATTTAAGGAAATAGAAGATAAATCTGAACAAGTGCATAAGAAATATTCTTGACTTGAATGCATATCTTTAATCTGTAACCAGTATTTACCAATAGCATTCCATGTTTCTAATTTTGAATGTATGATTTTATAAATTGTTTTTATTTGTTTACTTTTTATAAAATTAAATAAATTTATCATGTTCATTCCTCCTTCGTTCTTGCTTAAGCAGCACACGTTTCTGTCAATTTTATTTAATTTATTATCCCAAATAAAAGACCAGACAATGTCATATATTTGTTTTGCATATATATCAGGTATTCCCCTCATTTCGATTTCATAGCCAATACTTGGAATTATCAAATTTTTTATTATCAAAGTTTTCCCTTTGAATGTAAGGTTCCTAGTTTCCAGACATGCAAGCTGTTCTTTATTTTTTCTATTTTTTCCAACCATATTGCATTAGTATCAATACCATATCCATGATTTACCCCCAAAGTTTTTATATTAGTTTTTATCCACTGTATCTTTTTAAATTTTGGTGTTTTACCTTTTGATTTGCCTATAAACAGGCCCTTTGTTTTCGAGAAATTGATTTTTGCCCCAGATGCTTTTTCATATATTTCTAACACATTGAAGGAATGTATTATAGATTCTTCGTCCTTATTAAAAAGTTGTGTATCGTCTGCGAACATATTTATTTTACATTCTATTTTTTTATCGTTATTAGGAATTAAAATACCCTTTATCTGCGGATTTTGTCTAATAGCACAGGCCATAGGCTCTATTTGAAGAACATATAGCAATGGAGCAATAGGGCAACCTTGTCTTGCCGATCTTGAAATTGAAAAGTATTTAGATACAAATCCATTAGTTTTAATGCATGTTTTTGATTTAATAAGAAGCATTTTTATCCAATCGCAATATTTTTTACCAAAGTTAAATCTTTTTAATGTTGCTTCTACCCAACCCCATTCAATTCTATCGAACGCTTTTTGTTGATCTAGAAATATAATTGCTCCTTCTAAATCTTCATTATCAGCATAATCAATAATATCTTGAATCAGTCTATTTGCATCACTTATGTTTCTGCCTTTAACAAATCCTTTTTGGTCTGGATGAATTAATTTCGGTAGAACTTTTTTTAATCTCTCGGCGAGTATTTTAGCTATAATTTTATAATCATTGTTCAACATTGTTAAAGGCCTCCAATTTTTTATATCTTCTCTTTCATTCCCTTTATGTATTAATGAAATGACTCCTTTTGTTTGCGAGTCACAAAGTGTGGCCTTATGAAAAATGTGTTTTATAACTTTTGAAAATTCATTTTTAATTATATCCCAGTATATCTGATAAAAAGTTGATAAAATCCCATCTTCACCGGGAGATTTATTTGGCTTTAATGACATCACTGCTAAATATATTTCTTGATCGCTTATATCACCATCGAGCATGTTAACATCACAATCGTCTAATTTACATTGTACTTCCGCTAATAATAGTTCCCCACTTTCACTATCCCAACCTTCCGTATTTAATAATTTGTAATAAAAATTAATTTGCTCTTCGATGATTGAATCAATGTCAGTTTTGTAGGCACCATTTTCTGTTTTTATTCTATTCCACAATTTTTTCTCTCCATTACTCTTTTCTAATTGAAAGAAGTATTTCGAAGGAGCTTCTCCTTCTTTAAACCATCTACATTTTGATCGTATTATTGCCGCTTCTGTCTTATCTATATAAATTTCTTTTATTTTTTGCTCAAGGTCATTTTGATACTTTTTATTTGTCATAGGATTGTTTTTAATCTCTTCTAATTCTTTTTCTAATTTCTCTAGTTTTTGTTTATTAACATTTAATTTTTTTGACATCTCAATACACAACGTTTTTATCTTATATTTAGTTAAATCCCACCAGTATAGAATGTCCTGACAGTTAACTAAGCTTTTCTTGTAATTTTCCCAGAATTCAACAAATGTTTTTCGGAAGTCGTCGTTTGTTAATGTTTTATGATTCATTGTCCATAACCCTGGGCCTCTTTGGATATTATCTAACTGTAGTTTTAATGTTATCAAATCGTGATCGCTAAATGGGAAATGGACAATAGCACAATTGTTTATTTTGTGTAGTATATTTTCACTTGTAAGGAAATAATCTATTCTTGATTTTGAATTGCCCCTATGAAATGTGTAACATCGTTTGTCCGGGTTTCGTTCTCGCCAGATATCCTGCAATTCACATCGTTTAATTAAATCATTAAGTTCTGATACTGCAATATCTTTTCGTAGGGGCACGGGATGCCTATCAAGCTGTTTGTTTTGAGTGCAGTTAAAGTCACCGCATATAATTTTATGATGAGATAATTCATCAAATTTTAGTGAGTTAAAATACTGCTTTCTATCAACTCCGTTATTCGGTGTGTAAATACACTTAATGTCTACTGTAAAGTCATTATTTTTTATGCTAACAGTTATATCCCTTCCTTCTCTGTCAGAAATAGTTTTTGTGATTTTAAATTCGGGCTTTTTTATCATGAACAACACCCCCACACCCCGTGATTCGCTAGACCAATTATTCCAAATAGAGTTTGACCCTTTAAATGTTTTCCATTCATTTTCCCACTTTTGTGTTTCTTTATCTGTCCCATGTGTTTCTTGCGTTTACTCAACCATGAAAAAATACACATTCTCTTTTTCTTATCTCGTAGCCCGTTAACATTAATAGAGGCTATATGTAGAGTCATTTTAAGTGATAGAGCAATCTAAATATACCACAAAATATGAATGAAAAAAAAAATATGTACAATATATATACAAGTAGTAATTATGTACATAGTGACCAATCTATCTAACAAAAGTCATATTGATCAGCTCTGTTACTTAGAGTTTACATTTTTTGTATTTTGCCCTGTTTTTCGGTGGAAGCTGGGGTATTTGAACTTAGCTTCCGTTTTGTAATGCTAGGGGTTCGAGGAGGACCGTTCGCGGAGCAATTGTAATTGCAGAAAATATCAGCAATTTTCTCGGCGCCTTCGCTACTGACATGCACACCGCTGGGGTCATTGCTGTCATACAGTGCTCTAGTAGCAAGCCCTTGGTCATTTATGAATGAGCTGCATACGTCGATCACTGATAATAATTTATTTTTTTCACACAATTTTTCAAGGAATTTATTCACATGCCAAGTGTTGTCGTTCATTTTTTTAATCGCGGCGCTTTTTCCTTTCCTGGGTATGACTGTGCATACTGCAATTCGAGCTTCGGGAAAAGTTTCTTGAATCTTGCTAAGACCCGTCATAACATTGCCCGTTAAATCACCGATTTCGTCTTGACATCTGGTAACATCATTTGTTCCTAAGTGAACGATTATATTTTCCGGAGTAGTTTCGTCCAATTTTTTCTTAGCGTATTCCAGTAATTGTGTCACGTTTTCGTAGGATGACCCAGAGACCGAGGCGTTTAAAATATTTGGCGGAAGCTTCTTAATGCGCTTGCAGTTCGACGCCCCCAGAATAACGGTATTGATCTGCTGATCGTCATGCGTGTCCGCTTCCGTACTGTCAGTTTCGCTTCGTTGGTCATCGTCGTTTAAAGCCTCTCTGCCTTCATTGATATCTGCGGCATATTTACCATACTTTTGTACCATTTTTTCCGAAAGTAACTCGCAGTTGTCCTTGCTATGACCCTCTTCTTTACAATATCTACATACAGGTTCATTTTCACAGTCTTTGGCTAAATGACCTTGTTTGTTACAATTATAGCAAATTGTTTTGTTTGTGGGTTTGTGTAGGCATTTGTACGAGGGGTGATCAGATTTTCCGCAATATGGACATTGCGTGCGATTATTATCCGCAAAGATTCTGACTTCGTGATCTCCAAACTTTGTTCTGTTTGGTAGAGTAGGTGCACAGTTTAATATTTGCAAGTAACGTGTGCCGTTTTCAATGGACGTATTTTTAATAGTGCCATGCTTGATGCTGCCTGCAACTACCTGACCATACTGCATCATATTTGTAGTTATGAAAGTGTCTGGTAATTCAATAGGGGCATCTTTGATTGTCACATTCGTGATTTGTTTGTCAACCTCATACAATGAGACTGTTCGATTTTTTACCGTTACTCCAGACATTAATAGTTTTTCTTTTGTTTGTTCACTTTTTAGAGTTACAAAACACTCCTTTTCTGTAATCTGAATTGCTTTTATATCATCAATGTTAATCTTTTCTTTTACACCGTCTAATACATCTTCATGAGTTAAACCCTTGTAAAATTTTGTCGAAAAGTGTATCGACAGGTTTCTTTGTACCTTCTGCATACTGAGTAGGGCTGAGTAGTGTTCAGCTGGATTTACTACCTGCCGTCGTTTTGATTTTCAATGTTCAAGATATTATAATTTGATACTCACAGATCGTTGTATTTAGTTGCGGCATACAAACCACAGTACTAATCACACTATTTTAACAGCATACAGCACTCCAGAATAGGAAAAATAAGCAAATAAATTCAATATACTCGGAGCGACCAGAAAAGCCTGCCGTCCATGACAAGGGCCACAACTCTCACTTGTATAGTTATAGTTATATGGAAGAATTGTGGAAATAAATTGGATTTGAAAGTAACTTGCCTTTGAAAAAGTTGGCCACAACCCCCCCCCCCCCGCCCCCCCGAAATAGGATTTTCGATTTTGGGCAATAAAAAAATTTTGTTTTTTTTTTTTTGTTTTTTTTTTTGCTTGTCAAAGAATTTCTGGAGTTGAGCCCCCCCACTTTTAAGTTTGTGACTACGCCTCTGTTCCTAAGATATGTTACATGTAGTAACGGAATCCTGAGTGTTGTTTGTGGGTTAGTGACCTTTTTGGGAAAAAAATTTCTTGTGATGTAGTTAAAATTGAAAGTACTCGTTAATTAATAATTTTTTAATCTACATGTTAGACTGTTTTTCTATTGAAAGAAATAAAGCTGTGTAAACCCTTTAAGCTTAATTCTTAATTTTCTTCAGTCAAGGATTATTTTGTTTATCTAATTTGATATCGATAAATTCTGATTTTTTTTTTCACAAGAACCTAACCAATTACATGTACATAGTAATAATTAATTAAGATATTTGAATCTCAAAATTAGATGTCTGTCAAATTAAATAGGAACCCTTTTAATTTTTATTTTTATGAATAACCTGCGTAACCATTCTGTTTGAATTTACAACCCATTCTTTCTTTTTTTTTCTCTCCCTGCACTGCCATTCCCTTCCTTTCTTATTTCTCTGCACCATTTTCCTTTTTCTTTATTTATATTCGATTAATTCGTTGCTTGTGCATCACGAGTACATACGTTTTTGTCATTTTGCTAAATTGGGATAACTTGTGTCCAATCACATTGATTGTGTTCAATAGAATACAATGTATGTTTAAATCACAACAACCCTTTAAACATGTATAATTCCAATCTGAATTTTATTTCTTGATTTCCTGTGTTTTGATTGGACGAGAACAAATTCAAGAAAACATCGATGAATTTTTCAATCAGAACTACTTTCTTGACCTAGCTTCTAGGCTATTGTAAAAACAATGAAAACAAATACTTCAAGTCCGTTTTAGCTAAATTATGATTACAAGAAACTTGAAATAAAAAAAAGCAAAACAGGAGATAAACAGGACTGACAGACGGAAATATTATGTTTAAGTCATTGTCGGATCACGAGTGTGAATTTTTATTTAAAAAAAATCGCTGATCATGCTGTCATTTCCTCGACGTTCCATATCAGCTCAGTTGGTATCGTTGTGATAGGCAAAAGTAACGTATCTCAGACTCTTGCCTTTTCAGCATCAAATTCATATACTAGTATTTATATATAAATACTACATCCTACAGATCCCATATTCTCCCTAAATCTTTGAACGAACCAGAGCAAATCGAGGACGTCGTCGGTCTGCAACTAACATGACTAACAATAGTAATTTCCCTTTTTATGTCGATACGATATATCTTAGTGAGCTTGAGATAAAAGATACCGCAGAGTCGGACACATCTTTTTCATACTAAGATATTTTACTTAAAAAAGAAGTTAAAGGTAATCTAATATCCAAGCTCTATGATATATGTCATGACATTAACTGTCAAATCGTCAACTTCCCTTACTTATGCAGCAATATACCTTCATCACCTGCATATGGCAGGCGCGTAGCATCGTTTTTAGAAGTGGGGGGGCCAACCTGAGAAAAATTTTTTTTTAATACCTGAAAAAGTTGACAAGCAAAAAAAAAAAACTTGACATATAAAAACAAAAAAAAAAAAACAACAAAGAATTAAAAGTTGCCCGAAGTCGAAAATCCGAGTTCGGGGGGGGGGGGGGGGGGGGGGATAGTGGCTGACTTTTTTCAAGACCAACTATCTTTAATTGAAACTTTTGGGGTAAATTTTCTTTATAACACTACTCTTTGCTGAAATGTGGGGAGGGGGCAACCTTCCCTTCAGTAAACATTTTCTATAGTAAAGGTAATGTCGGGAGAAAAAGTGGGGGGGGGGGGGCTGGCCCCCCCGATACTACGCCCCTGTATGGAGTTTATATATTTCAGCTGATTCGATACGAAAGACCACGCTCTACGTATGAACAATTTCTACAACAAGGAAAATTATTGACAAACAAGTTGATTAAACAAGAATTTCAGCAGGATTGTTTAAAGTCATCATTTCGTAAGTTCTATCGATTCAATGACCTTGTCAGCAAATGCAATTTATCATCGAGTCAAATGCTGACTGACGATTTCCATACTTATTTATAGTCCATTATTAATACACTGACTTGACGACGGATTTTTCCATGATTTCCGATAATGACACGGAGAACACGGCGGATGTAACCGGTCGTCAGGGAATGTTCGCTCTTCTATGGCACCTGATCACACCTCTGATGTTTTGGAGGTCCGTGTTTTCTCTGCGCCTATGTTGTATTGTATTATGGACGTTTGATCTGGAATACTGTTCGTTATCTCAATATGCTTCATTCTATTCCCTTCCATGTCAATCATATCTCTTTCAGCTTTTTATGTTCTCTGATGTTCCATGTCGTGTTCCATTCTCCATCTGATGTAATTAATACTTGTCTAGTATCCTTATCTCTGGTGGATTCCCTCATGACCCAGTCTATGGCCACTAAGAAGAGAAGAGGCGAAAACATCCAGCCCTGTTTCAGTCCCGATGTTACTGGAAACCACTCTGATGATGTACACATTTACACATTGTCGACCATTGTTGCAACAAAGAGGCAGGGGCAATAATATTAACCGTAACATGGGATGAGATCTTTGTCCCACACAGCCCCTGTTGTGAATTCTCTAGTCAGAGTTGCAATCGAATCACCCAGAAACTTTGTTGGACTACTAGGTAATTGTTTTAATGGGATGTCCTCATCTTCATATATACATGGTTCTACTTTCTAATGTTGGAATTCCTGCAAGCTTGAAGCACTTCTGGATAGTATGTAGTCTTCGATCAACCTCCATGTTCTTGATATTATATCAACGACGCCAAGGACGGAAGTGTTTTTGCAGTTTGGCTTGGTATGCTAACCTAAGGCTGATCTATCTTCTGTCTGGCTTGGTATGCTAACCTAAGGCTGATCTATCTTCTGTCTGGCTTGGTATGCTAACCTAAGGCTGATCTATCTTCTGTCTGGCTTGGTATGCTAACCTAAGGCTGATCTATCTTCTGCATCATCAGTCTCATTTATATGACATTGAATGAATGAAGTACGTTTTTCTTATACTTGAAAAGAGTTGATAAAAGTGGAGACTGAAACTGAGAAAAAAAGCTGTAAAATTATTTTAAACAAACAACCAAAGTAATAAAAAGTAATAATAATCAAGTAACAGAGTCTAGATATAAATTATTTTTATTCTGATCAACATACAATGAACAAAATTTGAAGCAATCCAAAATTTGAGGAAGGTTTTTTTTAGACCCTTTCACGATAACCGCGGTACTGCTCTTTTGTAGCGTAAAATGATATACTACAGTATTTTGGTGATATACATGAATGACGCAAAATCAATTGTTGAAAAGAAAAGAAATTTTCTTTGTAAAAATTTTATTGTTATATTCAATTCTTCTACATGTATCAAGCATTATCCTAGAACTGAAGACGAGTCTATCACAAAATCAGTACGTATCTGAAAGATTATTAAAAAAATACAAGGTTCAGAAATGAGTTTCATTTTCAATCGAAAGATTAAAATTAAAAGAGGAAATATTGCCGTAATATTACAAGATTAGGTATAAAAGAGACTTTGATTGTGCACTTTTAATAACAGACATATTTGTTGTCATTTTTTTTAAAAATTATATATATACATAAGAAGAAGATTAAAGACGATATAGCCTTCAAGTCAACATTAAGATATAATGACAACGTACATGTATTATCAATTACCAATTATTACTTCCATTTCAAGGAAATTGCAATACATGAACAAAATACCATAGAATTCATATTTGGATATCTTACTAGTAAAAGGCATGAACGGTTATCTACCTAACAAGATTTTAAGATGAACAAAACGACTTCAACTTTTCAATCGTCAATTTCCACTAACTTACATGTATGCAGCAATATACACCTATCACAGTACATGGAGTTGATCTGATACGTAAGAGCAATTACTAGTATAAGGTCTACATATATGTACAAACAATTTCTTAAACAGGATATTGACACACAAGTTGAGGAGCAAGAAAGTCAACAGTTTCGTTTAAATCCATCATTGTGCAAGTTCAATGGTCGATACATTGACCTTCAGCTTTTCAGCAAATAGAATCTACCATGAAGTCAAGACTGCTGACTGGCGTTGTTCAAATTATTTCTTACACCATTATTTTTCCCCAATCATGACAAGGAGCACAGGGCGGGTGCGATCTGTACGCAGGGGATGCTCACTCCTCCATGGCATCTGATCCTACCTATGATGTTTTTGTGGTCTGTGTTTGCTCTGCTCCTGACTTGTGTTCCTTTAATGGACTTTTTGAGTTTGGATTCTATTCGTTATCTCCATATTTCATAGACAAAGGTCATTAATAAAGACGTAGACATTTGTCATAACTTTTCCGTTTAAATTCAAATAATGAAATTTAATTGAGAGACATATTTTATAAATAAAAGCACATATATAAAACATTCACACTGTAATGATATCATTTACATTATAAAAAATAAAGGTATAAAAATGATATAACGAAAAACAACACTGTCTACTTATTTGAATAACCCTCGTATTTCTTTTTTAAAGTTTTGTTCAACCTCTAATGTTAGATTGTTCGTAATTTTATCACCTGTACAAATGCCACAGAACTTTCTGCAATGATCTTCTCGCCACACACGATAAAAAGGATTGATACACAAATCACGTGGATATTCAAAACAGTTGGGAAGTTTGTCTGCACACGCTATTGTGATGGTTGGTGCTGAGTAAATTAAAAGAAAAAAATTAAAGATACCAAAATTTTTTTCTCTTGTGCTTTTATTTTGTGATACGAAAACAGCCTCGATGATTGAACAAATATCTCTGTATACATGTAAAAGCCCAGATTATGAATATGTCTGTGTTTTTCTTCTTAAATTTACATGTGATACGAGGGATGATCAAAAATAAAGTTCGCGAACTATCTCTATATTCACTAAACCACTATTTAGATTACACACATAGCCATACACTAGTTCTATAAATAGCATATATGCTGAATAAAGTTTTGTTCCTTGTTTGTGACGTCACAATGTGAAAATGACGTCACTATGTAGGCCACTTGTGACGAAAAATGGTTGTCTCAGTCGTACTCGTTCAACAAATGACTGTACAATTTATTGCAGTGGCGGATTTAAGGGGGGGGGGCGCACCCGGCGCGCGCCCCCCTAAAATTGTCAAAATTAACGTAAATCACAGTTTCGTCTAGAAAATGTAAATATGTGTACTTGGTAGACCTCATATTTACCCTACAAAATTTTTAGAATCGAGGAGCTTCCGGGGGCTTCGCCCCCTGGGCCCCACCACCAGGGCTTTGCCCTGGACCACTGGGGGCTTCAAGGTGGCCCCCAGACCCCTTGCCTACTTTTGGAGCCCCCTCTAACTTCAATTCCTGGATCCGCGCCTGTATTGTATATCTTAGAAATTCCTTTGCAGTATCATATAATAATTTGTACACAGTTTATTAAGATAAATGGCTTCCTATAAATTCAATCAATGATTGGATTGGTTGTTTGAGTGAAGGACGGGAGATAGTTAAAAATGATATTTCTTTTGTTGCCCAGTGAAAGCAAGTTTGAAAAAAAAATG
This sequence comes from Saccostrea cuccullata, assembly GCF_032062105.1. NCBI lineage: Eukaryota > Metazoa > Mollusca > Bivalvia > Ostreida > Ostreidae > Saccostrea > Saccostrea cuccullata. The sequence continues at coordinate 25,057 of NW_026934572.1, read as the reverse complement.
TTTTTAATTAAGCATTTTGCTGTCAAAGACCTCCAATTTACACTTTGAAGAATAGTTGAATACTTGAACAATAATATAATTATTAAATATCTAAGATTTCGTTTACTTTAGATTTTAAACATACTAATTATGATATAAAAAAAAAGAAGCACCCATTCTTTATCCACCTCGATTAAACGTCTATCTCCAGACAGAAGATTTGGGTTTTGATGGTCGCTATGCTTATTTTTTTTTAAAGGATATTCTTATCCACCCATTTTTGACAAATGAACTGTTCTTATTATAAAAATTAACTTACATGGAAAGAAATATAAAACTCAGAAAAATCGTCCAGATTTTATGACAAGACGCTAAGGAGGGGGTCACGTGACCGCCTATATCACGTGATTCGCGCGTGAGCAGAACGGTGGTTGGAGTGGATTAAAATCGGAGAGGACTAATTTAAAATATAATCAACACTAAAACCAAATATTGTTTCTTTTATGGAAGTTATAAATTCAATTAATTCGCGAACTTTTTGATCACCCCTCATATATCAATATTGAAATTTCATTCAATAGTTTTGCAATTTTTGAAATTGTTAATGGAAAATATTTATTCACATTACTTCTCTATACATGTAACAGCTTAGTTAGAGTGTCCTTTCTTTGCTAACCTTGACAGAATCCGCAGTATGAGGGGTAGTTTATCTTTGCCCATTCATAGTATATCCCTGTTTTATTACACACTGGAACCGCATCGTACACTTTACAATGTACAGCTCTTAGCAGTAGCACAATTCTTTCTTGACCAAGAGTAGTATGGACTTTTCACATCACAAATCACAGTTGAGTTACTGGTATATATTTAATTGCACAGTTAGACTCTGTGTTATCTTTGCACATTAACTCTGGAAGAAACTTCTCTAGTACAGGTATTCAGTTCAAGTATCATCTTTGTCATAAAACGTGGAATATACAAAGATAAGGTTAAAATTTAAGATACAAATTTTACTTACAAAAAACAATGAAGTAAACGAATCTTGTTATGACCAGACCAAAAACATTTTTTCTCACCGTGAGTTTTTCATCTTTTCTTTCTGAGAAAAGGAGTATTTGAGGTTCGAAACAATTTTTAGCTCACCTGAGCCGAAGGCTCAAGTGAGCTTTTCTGATCAAAATTTGTCCGTTGTCTGTTGTCGTCGTCGTAATTAACTTTTCACATTTTCATCTTCTTCTCAAGAACCGCTGAGCCAATTTCAATCAAACTTGGCACAGAGTATCCTTGGGTGAAGGGGATTCAAGTTTGTTCAAACGAAGGGCCACGCCCTTTTCCAAGGGGAGATAATCATGAATTTGTTAAAAATAAATGACATTTTTAAAAAATCTTCTTCTCAAGAACCACTGGGCCAGGAAAGATGAAACTCATGTGGAATAATCCTCAGGTTGTGTAGATTCAAGTTTGTTCAAATCATGACCCCTGGGGCAAGGGTGGGGCCAAAATGGCTGACCAAATTTTTACATAGGAATATAATTAGGAAAAATTCTTTAAAAATCTTCTCAAGAACCACTATGCCAGAAAAGATGAAACTCATGTGGAATCATCCCCAGGTAGTGTAGATTCAAGTTTGTTTAAATCATGACCCCCGGGGCTAGGATGGGGTCAAAATGGCTGACCAAAGTTTTACATAGGAATATATTGGAAAAATCTTTAAAAATCTTCTTCTCCAGAACCACTGGGCCAGGAAAGATGAAACTCATGTGGAATTATCCTCAGGTAGTGTAGATTCACTTTTGTTCAAATCAATACCCCCGGGGCAAGGGTGGGGCCAAAATGGCCGACCCAAGTTTTACATAGGAATATATAAGAAAAATCTTTAATAAAGTGCCGCGCCACAGCATGATACGCCCGTCAAAAAATTACAATTTTCTTGAACAGTTTAGGTGCAAGAAAATCACATCAACTTTGATTCTAAGATTTCGATGATTTTTCCATTCCTTAAAATATTTATCCATTCCCTGTGATGTAGGCATCAATTATAATAAATATTACATCACTGATAGATTTCTGTGCTGGTTGTGTTAGACCTTGTCAAATGCTCATCATAAAATTAGTCTTAACAACTTAATCTATACCAAATTAATTTTGAAAAAAAAGGCTGGCCATCAAATGACATATGTTATAAACTGACCAGCAGTTCTTCTGTCTAATCCCCAAAGGGCTGCTTAATCAGAGCCTTCCTACTATATTGAACTCATTAATTAATCTTTAACTGGATGCTTGTCTACTCATTACTACCAAGAGATGAATGGGTCTGCACTATCTACTATATATTTTTTTTAAAAACATATAAAATACTCTCAGATTTTTTTTTTTGGTTGAGATTTAATGTCCGACAGGTTTTAGTATGTAATTCATATGGACATGCTGATTCAACCCCACCCCATAAAATTAGTTTTTAAATTAATAAAATTGCATAATACCAGATTAGTCTATTATGAAATATCAAATTAGTTTTAATTACTTTTCATCAAATTCATTTCAAAACTTAAGCTAAGTCAACAAGAGCTATTTTTAATCAAACAGGCTTACCCATTTGCCCAATTCTCAAGGGATATAGATAACGCCAATGCTCTGTCAGTTAGCTCCTCGCACTCAAAACCCATTAATTTCTCTCTAATTTGACATGCAATTTTCTGTTATCAAAATTCTTCTTGACCAGTGCCTGATAATTACACTCATGGGAGACATGGGATACATTATATTTGTTTTAGACTGCTGTCAAGTATATGCTTAAAAAAATAAGTATTTTCTTGATTTAACACTTTTTGTCCCCCGCTTGAAAAGTGGGGGATATTAATTTGGGTTTGTCCGTCCGTCTGTCCGTCCGTATTTCTGTCTGTCTGTAACGCTTTCGTTTCCACACGATATCTCGAGAACCCTTTGAGCTTTTGCAATGAAATTTAGCATAGCAACTCACTATGGACTAAAGAAGACCCCTATTGATTTTGAGGTCAAAAGGTCAAAGGTCAAGGTCATAAATAAGCAAATTCTGTCTGTTAAAACACTTTCGTTTCCACACGATATCTCTAGAACCATTTGAGCTATTGCAATGAAATTTTATATAACAACTCCCTGTGGCCTAATGAAGACCCCTATTGATTTTGAGGTCAAAAGGTCAAAGTTCAAGGTCGTAAATTTATACATTCTGTCTGTGTGTAATACTATTATTTCCGGGCGATATTTCAAGAAGATTTTGAGCTTATGCAATATAATTTTATATCAAAACTCCCTAGGACGTCTCTCGCCCCTCTGAAAGTGCCCCGCCCCGTTTGTTTTATTAGTATTTATAGTACCAGTATTACATGTCGCTATTTTTAGCGCAGGGCATGAGGAGAGTTATTGCGTATAAAACAGTTTCTTGGCGGACTTTATGTTCTTATTACATCTATTCGAACTTTTTAATAAAGGCTAAATAAATCAAACAGCATGGATTGTGTAAAATTTTGAGAATACCGAACATGAAAACATGAATATATACATGTATGTGACTTCACTTCTGCATATACTTCGCATCCTGTAAAGCGATTCCGTGGTCTAGTGGTTATGTCTCTCGCTTCAAATGTGAGAAGTCACGGGATCGAATATCGATCGACCCCCTTTTTTTTTAAATCCCTTTTTTTTTTACTAAATGATAGTATTCAGCATGTGAAATGAAAAAATTATGAGGTTATAAAATCATCATTACAGTGTGATAAAAATTCCATATAAAAAAATCTTCTATACACATAATGAAGAATAAGCAATCAAATCTTTATATGCATATTGACATACATGTATTTTATTTGCTTCAGTATACATGTATACATTTAATAATTCTACAAATTCAGTCAGGGGGAGCCGACTTTTTCCCTAAGCGGGGGACACGAATTCTCTGAATTAGCTTGTTTTTTTAATAAGAACAGTGCAAAACTTTTACATTATTTGGGATGTGTAAATGAATAGTAAAAAGACACATTTTTTTTTTTAAATTCACTTAAATTAAAGGTCACAGTGACCTTGAAATAGGTCGCGACACACCTTCTACCTAAGATGCATAAACTGGCAAAGTTTGATGATTGTAGGTCTTATGGTTTTCTAGTTATGGGCCGGAAAGGATTTTTCCATATTTGGCTATAACTTCTTAATTAAAGGTCAGAGCGACCTACTTTTTGTGCGCGACACACCTTCTACCCAAGATGCATCAGATGACAAAGTTTGATAATCCTAGGCCTAGTAGTATTAAAGTTATGAGCCGGAAACGAAAAAGCTAACAGAAAGAAGGACGGACATGAAGCCTATAACATAATACGTCCCGTCTTAAGACGGGCGTATAAAAATATTCTTCTCCAGAACCACTGGGCCAGGAAAGATGAAACTCCAGTTTTACATAGGAATATATAAGGAAACCTTTTAAAATCTTCTTTTCAAGTACTTCAAAGCTATGATTAGTGATATTTATATGGAATCATCCTCAGCCAGTGTAAATTCTAATTTGTTCAAATGATGAACGCCTGGAGGGGGGGGGGGATAAATTCAAGCCCGATGTGCTCAGGTGAGCGCTGTGGCCCCTGGGCCTCTTGTTTGTCTAGGTGCAGAAAGACAAAAACTTATTAAAAACAAATTTTTATTTTATTGAAACTATTTAGGAAAGATAACTAACTATGGAAAAAAGGAACTTGTTGGAGGACAGAAACAAAGAGGGATAACTCATTGTGACAAACAATAACTCGTTTGCATCATTTTTGAAAATAGAATGTATAATCCACATTGCTGTAAAAGCACTCAAACAACCTTTTTTTCAATTAAATATTTTTTTTTCATTACATGTACTCTTTAAATTTAGTTTGTACTAAAGCAGATAAATAATTATGAATGTTATCATGGTTCTTATTCAGTATTTCTTATTGTCATACAGGTATTCAAACATTTATAGCAAAATCTTATTCATCATCATGCCAGTATGTTAAAACTTGGTACATGTACTAATTACAGAGTGAGGGGATTATCTGCAGGTTACATATACAAGGGATTTCAGTTAACAACTGTTTTATTCGACCTACCACAATAAGATATATATTCCCGAAATATTGCATATTAATTTCTTAATTTTTTGAAACAATGTGAAGAAAAATTCAAATGAATATTACTAATATTGATATCACATTTGAAACACAGAAAGATATCAGTCTTCTAGTATATTAAGCATCGCCTCTTAAGAACTTTATCACCTTCACTTACTACATAAAAATCCTGACTAAAGATCTAACATATTCACTAGACATAAAAAATCCTGTCTAAAAATCTAGCTCAAATTCACTACATAAAAATCCTTTCTAAAGATCTATCATATTCACTACATAAAAAATCCTGTCTAAAGATCTATCATATTCACTACATAATAGATCTAACACATTTCACTTCATAAAAAATCTATCTAAAGATCTATCATATTCACTACATAAAAAATCCTGTCTAAAGATCTAACACATTCACTACATAAAAATCCTGTCTAAAGATGAAGCTAATGTTCACTACATAAAAAAATCCTGTCTAAAGAAAAAGCTCACATTCACTATATACAAAATCCTGTCTAGGATCTGGATGACCTTCACTTACTACATTAAGAGACCTTAAGTCTAAAGATGTGAATCCCTTCAGTGCCTTCACACTACTCTCTAAACACCTGGATCACCTTTACCTTCACACTACTCTATAAACACCTGGATCACCTTTACCTTTACACTACTCTCTAAACACCTGGATCACCTTTACCTTCACACTACTCTCTAAACACCTGGATCACCCTTACCTACACAATACTCTAAAAACACCTGGATCACCTTTACCTTCACACTACTCTATAAACACCTGGATCACCTTTACCTTCACACTACTCTCTAAACACCTGGATCACCCTTACCTACACACTACTCTATAAACACCTGGATCACCTTTACCTTCACACTACTCTCTAAACACCTGGATCACCTTTACCTACACAATATTCTATAAACACCTGGATCACCCTTACCTACACAATACTCTAAAAACACCTGGATCACCTTTACCTTCACACTACTCTATAAACACCTGGATCACCTTTACCTTCACACTACTCTCTAAACACCTGGATCACCCTTACCTACACACTACTCTATAAACACCTGGATCACCTTTACCTTCACACTACTCTATAAACACCTGGATCACCTTTACCTTCACACTACTCTCTAAACACCTGGATCACCTTTACCTTCACACTACTCTCTAAACACTTGGATCACCTTTACTTTTCCATTCACTGCTATCCACAACCTATCCTCAGGGTCCACACTCAGACCAAAGATATCAAAACTATTTACTCCAAAATTATCCACACATCTCAATAACTCCCCATCCCTTTCTAGGATGTGTAGACAGCCATGGTTGAGGAAATCCAAATCATTGAAATCCCCCACAATGATCTGAAACAATGAGTTTGTCACAATATGATTGGGTTGGAACTCCACCTCCCTCATGGCTGGTGTACCGTCATATCGAAATCGGACTCTTCCTGCCTCCGTCAACACAACCACACTGCTGGCATTCACATCAGCGACGCAGAGATCTCCATTACCATTCTCAGCCATTCTCAGAGAAGTATATCCTCGTCCAAAGATTTCCCTGTTTTTCTTGTCTTTATAAAGTTCCTGTTTAACTGTTTGTCCCTGAAAGCTTACAATTTTATTTCGGCCGTCTTTCTCAAGATTAACAAGAATGTTCTCTGATGTACAACCTAGTGATTTTGGCTCCCAGTCTTTTGGTAGGGTGATCAGTACCTCTGTCTTCCCCTGGTTGACTTTGTTCACTGTTTTGTTATCAGGATCAATATAAACGAGCTCGTCTGATGAAGTCACAGAGAAGTCAACTACCTGACACGTGGTGGTTAGGGTCTCGTGTACGGTCCCGTGTAGGTCGATACATCTCAGGGTTTTATCAAAGTAAATAACCCAGGCTTTATCACCATCTACACAACAAACTTTCATTGGAAATCTATCCTTAGCAGAAATGATGGCAATGTCTCTGACTTTGGCAAATAATTCGGGTTCCTGTATCATTGTAGCCTTGTATTCTCCCAGCTCTATAAACAGTTCTCTGTCTTGACGTTTGTCTTCAGAAGTGTTCGTTACTAAGGCAAAAACTGGCTCATTAATGTCAATACAATCATAGTCGTTTTTGTATTTCATCAGTTGGGATTTATAATTTGTGACATCCGACACTTTGTTGGACTTCAAGATTTCCTTGTTTTCTTGAACTCTTTGTGTTATTTTTGAAATCATGTTTTCTAAATCTGATTTGTTTAATTCCATGACACACCAATATCTATTTTTCATGGACTTTATTGTTGAACTAAATTTGTCAAAGATGATGTCAACTTCCTGATGCCATAACTGTCTATGTTCTACCATTGCTTCTTCCATGTCTATGAAGTCTTCTGTTCTGCATGCCATGTTAATTCTCGCAGAAAGAGCCTTTTTCTCTACCATTGGCAAAAAACTTGATTCAATTTCTTGAGTTTCCTCTCGGATTTCTGCTTTCTTTCCAATGAAGAACTTTAACATGTCTGTTATACTGTGACCGTTATGGGACTTGATGATGCATTTAATGCAGACGGGGACATCACACTGCTGACATTGGGCCTCACATCTGTGGTTAGAATGAAATTCACAATCGGGCAAAACGAGCTTTGTCCTTTCCTTGATGGGAACTATGTCATGCGTTTGAGACTTGAATTTCTTGACATGTTTGTGGACGCACTTTGCACACAAACTGACTTGACAGCAGTCACAAAATTTCTTGGCAGAGTTCTCACAAAGATCACAGGTGATAAGTCCATTAGATCTGGAGCTGGGAGAAGCCATTATTTTGCTTTCATATCATTAATCTGAAAGTTAAGAAAAAAAATGAGCTGAGTAAAGTAGAAGTATTATAATTCCTGAATGAAATGACAAAGAAGACAGTTCTGATCATGATAATTGACTGGCATTATTCATTATAACATGAAGCAATCAGGCCTTAAATAAACAAGAGGCCCATGGTCCATATCACTCACCTGAGCACACAGGCTAGTTAAAAAACACAAATCAGCTTAGCATTGAAAAGTTTACATGTTGGAGTGGGGGGATTTGAATTTTCTATTTTTCCAACATATTACTTGATCTCCATTGTGACCCCTCACTAACTCCCCCCCCCCCCCTCCCCAGGCATTATTTGAATAAATATAAATCTACATTACTTGCAGATGCTAACATGTCAATTTGACTAAATAAAACTTTTCTGTTCTGGAAAAGATTTTTTCCTATATATTCTTATATGCAGATCCCTCATTGTTGCCACACCCTAACCCCAGGGGTCATAATTTGAACAAACTTGAATCAAAACTACCTGAGAATGTTTCCATTAGTTCCATATAAATAAAATTACTAATGATGGATTATCAATCTTGAAATTACATTACTGGAGGATGCTTCTATATAAATATCACCAATCATGCCATGGCTTGCAGTTCTTAAGGAGAAAATTTTTAAAAGATGTTTCCTATATATTACTATGTAATGCTTTGATTGCTCATTATGGCCCCACCCTTCCCCCCGGGGTCAAGATATGAACAGACTTGAATTTACACTAAGTGAGGATGTTTCCATATTAATATCATCAATCATGGCTTTGCTGATCTTGAAAAGAAGATTTTATAAGATTTTTCTTCCATCATGTCCATATCACTCCCATGTAAAACTTTGATCAGCCATTATGGCCCTGCCCTACCCCTGGGGGTCATGATTTGAACAAATTTGAATCTACACTACCTGAGGATAATTCCACACAAGTTTCATCTTTCCTAGCCCAGTAGTTCTTGAGAAGAACATTTTTAAGAAGTCATTCATTTTTTACTTAATCATAATTAGCTCCCTTTGCAAGAAGGCGTGGCCCTTCATTCGAAAAAACTTAAATCCCCTTTACCTAAGGATATTTTGTGGCAAGTTTGGTTAAAATACGTTATATCGCGACTACCAATGCGTACCTCGCAGTTATCTAACTTACTGCCGCTCTTTTGCGAGGGAGTCGAGAAAAGTCTAATTTCTGGGGGCAAATGACATCGTTTACAGTAGTGACAATCGAATGATTCGAACAATTTCATGCCGTAATCATGATGTTTGCCAGATATTGAACTCCAAATAGTAGATTGTCAAATAAGAAAAGTTTAGAATATTTTATCTGCTTAAAAATGTGACGATTTTCAATGAAAATTTAACGAGAAGAGTCCGCTTAATTAAAAATATTGTTAAAAATGTGACAATTTAGGATCTGCTCCTCTCAAAAATATATTAGGCTGGTTCAAAGTATTCCACAAGGAATTTTTACTTATCTGTTCTTATAAATGCTACAATGATCGATCTTGCTTTGTATTGAATAGCTCATTGCCCCCATCCAACAGACGATTCCTATCTCCTTCGCGAAAGAGTTCCGCTAATTTAAGTAATCGCGATGTGGTTCTTGAGAAAAAGATGAAAATATGAAAAGTTTAAGATGACAATGACAACGACGACATAACGACAGACAACGGACAAATTTTGATCAAAAAAGCTCACTTTAGCCTTCGGCTCAGGTGAGCTAAAAATGGTTTGTTTGCAGTTACCACTGACTCACTAAAAATGCACCCGACTCAAACTTTTATCAGCCAAATTTTGTTTGGAAGTTTCAAATTTTTTAGATGTTCAAACTTGTTTAATTTTTAGGTCTTTCCACCTTTCTGTGGAAAGACCTATTGATTTTCTTCTGTTTATTATTATTCTTCCCTATTCTTATTTTTCTTCCACTGATTTTTTGTTTCGACATTTATCGAAAAGACTTTTTGTTCATCGTAAAGGTCATTAAAAGTTAGGAACAAATTTGACCCAACGCTTATGAACTATAACCCCTTTCGAAGTTATTGCCCTTTACGCAAGAAATGCTTGTTATCGCTACTCCTCCGAAACCGTAAACCGTAGAAATATGAAACCATTACAAAAGTCTTCGACTAATTGAGAGGACTCTGGAATCTATTCACTGCAAAAGTATTCGGAGACCCCTTATATGAGTTATTGCCCCTGAAAGTCTTTGAATTTTACAAATAATTTAAAATTTTCAAAACGAGAAGGTGTAGAGACATGGGACCAACTGCATAAGATTCAATGACCTTTGATCATGAAATTCATGCAAAAGTCAAAGGTCAAGGTCATTCCAAATTTGAGAAATTAAGTTCTTTTTACATCTTTTTTGGCTTTTAACATATACAAACTGTCCTAGCATCATTAATTTGTACTCTTAAAACTATTTTAAAGATTTAATATGTATTCCTTAAGATTGACCCTATTTAAAGTTATCGCCCTTTGTACAAAAAAACTTGTTATCACTACTCCTTCGAATTGTGATTATTATGTTGTGATAAAAATACCCCGCAAATGGCCTTGAAGTTACATCATATTTTACATCATCAAAGGGGAATAATCATAGGCGCTTGTTGCTAGCGCTCTCGAGTGCTAGCAACTACGCTAGTCCAAATTCCTTGAATACGCATGCTCGGCCGCCATGGTCGTGCATTCTGGGAAAACTGTGAAAACTGCTAAAGATAGACCGTACGATAACAATTTCGTTGTATCGTGTTGTAGCATGAAATAACTGTTCATTTATTGTGTAGCTTACACTTTAAAGAGAACTTCATATTTATAATATTTCAAATTTTGGGGGTTTTTTTCTGACGGAAAAGCCCGAATCATTATCTAATTGTTCTAAACAATGACAAGGGAGGTTGTTTTTTTTTTTTTTACATCTAAGCACAATCAAAGATAGATTCTAATTTCTGATTGGTCAATTCAGCCAATCTTACAATTTCCAGAAACAGAAGCAAGAATTTACACGAAAAATAGCGAATAAATCCACTATTTGTGTTTAAAAATTCTGATGTGTATGGCTTTTAACCTAACATATCTTGACAAAGATGACCCAAAGGACCAATTAAGCTACTTCACATGCATTCCAAACTCTCTGGGCTCTTTACACGACATACATTTTGAGTTATTTTCTATATTCCTTTTAGCTCCCATGTATTTTCTTTGCTACATTGCCAAGAAATTCTCTTCTTTAAATCAGCTCATACATGCAATGTCTCAATCGGCATCTTCTTCATATTATATAGACAGTTTTCATATGACCTAATTTTAGCAAAAGTTACCTCCCGTTGGCCGCCATACTGGAGGTCAAAATGCTCATATTCCTTCATTGTTCAACCAATTTTAAATTTTTATATTTGCGATTTTGAATCGGGAATCATTATTTTTCTGAAGTATATAAATTTTTGGAAGCCTCTTTTATGAAGAAAAAATTATTTAATAAAGATTTTCCACCAAATATTTCTGCTATATTTTCTTAAACTTGGTAAGACAAAGAGGAAAACTCACCGTGTCGACCTCCAATATGGCGACCAACGGGATGTAACTTTTGCTAAATTTGGGGCCATCGAAAACTATCTATAGAGCCCCCAATCCCCCCTCTCCAGTAAAGGTCATATATGTTCCGTTGCAGCAAAACTCCAATAGGTCACCCCCCCCTTTATTTCTTAACCTTTGTGTCTATAAAATACGCCTCACAGAACAATAATAACTTTATCACTCTCCAGCCTTGATAAAAATTAAAGAATTCAGCAAAATAAATCACTTGATCACGGATCTTCCTTTCTGTGTTTAAAAAATGCTACGGCGCTAGCTCACCTATCTTTTTAAAAGATAAACTTGTTTCATACAATAGGCTAGGTTTTATACCCGAAATTTATGATTTTGCAATTTTTAGAGTTATCGTTCTTTTAAATTTGACTTCCACGGAAGAGTCAGACTTGGGTGAATTTTGTCAGGGATTGGTAATTTTATATAAATTATAGCGAGCGCAGCGAGCGTCGCGAAGCGACGCTCGTCACTGCGAGCTCTTAAAGCAATGCCTGCGCGAAGAGAAAATTCGGACTACTGCACATTCAATCGATGGAATTTTTTGACGCCGTAATTTTGACCCACAAAGCAACGCTTAGTACACAACGCTAAAGCAACGTTCTCGCGAGAATAGAAACAAAAAGTTAAACGAATAAAAAACTTGCCCTGATTTAATGAAATTGTTGCAGAAAATAGTCAATAAAACGGTTCTTCATTTAAAATCAGCCCTGTTTAGGCCTGATTTTGATAATGCAAAATACATACGACGTCATATGACGTCAGAGGCTAAAACACGCTGAATGTCACGTGCGGTTTGACGAGTCCGATCTAAATGAAAACTGGATAAGTATCCGCGCTCGCCCTAACGGTCGCACCGTCAACATATTAATGAAATTTCACGTCAATGTTTGTTTAATTCTTATTAGAGCTGGTTTTTACTAGTATGCTAATTTAAGGTAAGCACTAACATTTTCATACAGAACCCAGCTGACACCTGTTTTTTGCAGAAAAAGAAAATAAAAACTATATTTTCAGTCAAAATACAAGTAATTGATATATGACGTCTGGTATTTGACTCATTTTATTTCTACAAACCAGAGTATGATAAACCATGAGAAAAAGGCGCGAATTACCGCATTTTAAAGCATTTCTAAGCTACATACTTACAAGTTTTCACCTATCTTGAACAAAAAGCAAAACTGTTCAAAAGATTTATAAATTCAAAAGGAGAAATAGTTGACACTTAACAAACTTACTTTATTCTCGGGTAAGTTGAGATGTAAATGCCAGAGACATCCTTGCAATCTTTATTATACACAGTGTATGCTCGACTTCCGGTGGTGATAGAGGGCGCAATTCACGCCTTCACGCCACTTCCTTTTCACTATACTAGGGCTTCATCACCAGAGGGCGTTTTATATAACTTCATAAATCAACAAAAACTGCACTGTTTAACAGTTAAAACACCTTAAGGTCAAGATCTAGTAAATGTCTTTAGACTAACTTTTTGATGCTAGATGCATTATGACGTCATAATCACTTTCAACTTTCTTCTTTCCCGTACTTTACGGCTCTACTAGAATTATGTAGAAAATTAAGTATTTTCAGGGAATTCAATTTGAAATTACATGAAAAGTAGTCCCGATACCTATATTAAAATTGACATAATTCTACAGAAGAGGACAAGAACATACAAATTACCGTTTTCTGAGAGACTGTAGGCTATCTGGATACATTTTCTTTGTCTTATAAGGAAAAAAATCCCATATTCATGGCTGGTTTTCTTAACTTTTCATTGAAAATGAATTCAAAATGACTTTTCATCTTGTTTACCTACAAATTATGCCCCGAAACACCTTATTTGACCAAGCTAAACTTATAAAGCATCATTAAAGGAAATTATTTCTCAAATTTGAAAAATCTGTAGGCACCTTTGATTTACTAGATCTTGACCTTAAAGTAATTTAATTAAGGTCTCTTACCGTATAAAATAATTACATGTACTTTCAATTTTTTTTCACTTCCAGCACATGAACGATACCTGTCACAAACAATCTAACCAGGGAAATTTTCAAAGGCAAAAAAAATGTACAGGTATTGACCAAAACATTTTTCTGTAAATTAAATACATCAACCGCGTGTTAAAGATACTAAGAATTTCAAACAACAACCGTCGATAAATAAAATTACCGACTCCACATTAAAAAAATGTTTTACAATTATTCAACGTGAGGTTACCTAGCTCACAATCGGTGAACATTTTAATTTGATCGTATGTTATACACATGTACAGCATATATAATTTATATCATGTATACACTCAATCTCGATCGTATTATTGTGAACAAGAAAAATTCATTTTTTTTCTTTTTTTTATGAAAGTTAAATAGGAAAATCACAGTATATAGATATTCCGGCAATTATCACGAGAATATTGGAATAGTACATTTGTATTTTTTGCTTGAACAGAAAAAAGAAATGATCAATTAAAGTTCTATTTATATAATTTATGAAAAGGACAAACGCAACCTAGTTTTGAACATGACTTAAAATTTTCTTATTCCATGTAAAGTTTAAAAGTCTCAATTAATATTTCAGTATATTTTTTTTTTTTGCGATTTTATTATGTCTGGTAATAATGTTAACTTCTAAATCAAATTTATGGGATATACAAGCTAAAAGTATATCAATGTTTCGTTAATGATTGTAGGAAACGGGAAAGGGGTGAGTGTCCTCAGTCATTTAGCTGATATATAGAGAATACTATAAAAAACATAGCTACTATCTGCTTGTGTCCTCAATAAAAACGTCTGATGACCTTTTTTGGCATTTCAAGCAATTTTATAGTTGATAATTCCCCGAAACTGAAAACGTATGGATGTGCCCCCCCCCCCCCTCCCCCTCCAAATGACTTTGTTTCCTACGGGCCTAGATGCCTGGTCAAAAATTCTGGTTTTGTACGCTGATTTTTTGTGTAAAAAATCTTATGCGAGTTATGGTACGGGATCGTAAAAGTGCCACGTATTTTTTTTTAAAGTTAATTGTTAATTCAAACTTTAGTCATGGCTTTTCCAACTTTAAAATTCGTAATTCCAACTTTCATTTGAGCTCTTCTACCCTTTTTTCCATTATTTTAATTTATTAACAACTTTATGAAATAAATGCAAATCCGATACCTACCGAGAATCACGGCTAAATATATATCATGTAGGAAAGAAAATAAGGTACAGAAAACGATCGAAATTCAGGACAGAATAAAACGAATAATGTGCGTGGTAAAAGTAATAATTATATCCTCTCTCGTGGATGACGTTGTCCAAAGTGTTTTACGGTCTTTTGACTGATTGGTAGAAAATGCATGTTTTTTTATCCCCTCGCCACGGAGTTAAAGGGGATAGGATATACACTGTATAAACAAGTCAATTTGATGAACCTCCCCATGATATGTTATGAACAGGTCAATTTAATGAACCTCCCCATGATATATTATGAAGAAGTCAATTTGATGAACCTCCCCATGATATGTTATGAACAAGTCAATTTGATGAACCTCCCCATGATATGTTATAAACAAGTCAATTTGATGAACCTCCCATTGATAATGTTATGAACAAGTTAATTTGATGAACCTTCCCGTGATATGTTATGAACAAGTCAATTTAATGAACCTCCCCATGATATATTATGAACAAGTCAATTTGATGAACCTCCCCATGATATGTTATGAAGAAGTCAATTTAATGAACCTCCCAATGATATGTTATAAACAAGTCAATATGATGAACCTCCCCATGATATATTATGAACAGGTCAATTTGATGAACCTCCCCATGATATGTTATAAACACGTCAATTTGATGAACCTCCCATTGATAATGTTATGAACAAGTCAATTTGATGAACCTTCCCGTGATATGTTATGAACAAGTCAATTTGATGAATCTCCCCAAGATATGTTATGAACAAACCCATTTGAGGAACCTCCCAATGATATGTTATGAACATGTCCTTTTGATGAACCTCCTCATGATATGTTATGAACAGGTCAATTTGATGAACCTCCCCATGATATGTTATGAACAGGTCAAAATGATGAACCTCCCCATGATATGTTATGAACAAGTCAATTTGGTGCAATTTGATGAACATCCCGTGATATGTTATGAAAAGGTCTATTAGATGAACCTCCCCATATGTTATGAACAAGTCAATTTGATAAACCTCCCCATGATATGGTATGAACAAGTCAATTTGATGAACCTCCCAATGATATGTTATGAACAAGTCAATTTGATGAACCTCCCCATGATATGTTATGAACCAGTCAATTTGATGAACCTCCCCAAGATATGTTATGAACAAGTCAATTTTATGAACCTCACCATGGCATGTTATGAACAAGTCCATTTGATGAACCTCCCCATGATATGTTATGAACAGGTCAATTTTATGAACCCCACCATGGCATGTTATGAACAAGTCCATTTGATGAACCTCCCCATGATATGTTATGAAGAAGTCAATTTGATGAACCTCCCCATGATATGTTATAAACAAGTCAATTTGATGAACCTCCCATTGATAATGTTATGAAGAAGTCAATTTGATGAACCTTCCCGTGATATGTTATGAACAAGTCAATTTAATGAACCTCCACATGATATGTTATGAACAAATCAATTTGATAAACCAACATGATATGTATGAACAAACCCATTTGAGGAACCTCCCAATGATATGTTATGAACAAGTCAATTTGATGAACCTCCCCATGATATGTTATGAACATGTCCTTTTGATGAACCTCCTCATGATATGTTATGAACAAGTCAATTTGATGAACCTCCCCATGATATGTTATGAACAGGTCAATTTGATGAACCTCCCCATGATATGTTATGAACAGGTCAATTTGGTGCAATTTGATGAACATCCCCATGATATGTTATGAGAAGGTCTATTTGATGAACCTCCCCATATGTTATGAACAAGTCAATTTGATAAACCTCCCCATGATATGTTATGAACAATTCAATTTGATGAACCTCCCCATGATATGTTATGAACAAGTCAATTTGATGAACCTCTCCATGATATGTAATGAACAAGTCAATTTGATGAACCTCCCCATGATATGTTATGAACCAGTCAATTTGATGAACCTCCCCAAGATATGTTATGAACAGGTCAGTTTTATGAACCTCACCATGGCATGTTATGAATAAGTCCATTTGATGAACCTCCCCATGATATGTTATGAAAAAATCCATTTGATGAACCTCCCGATGATATGTTATGAACAAGTCCATTTGATGAACCTCCCCATGATATGTTATGAAGAAGTCAATTTAATGAACCTCCCCATGATATGTTATGAACAAGTCAATTTGATGAACCTCCCCATGATATGTTATGAACAAGTCAATTTAATGAACCTCCCCATGATATGTTATGAAGAAGTCAATTTGATGAACCTCCCCATGATTTGTTACGAACAAGTCAATTTGATAAACGTGCCCATGATGTTACGAACAAGTCAATTTGATGAACCAATATATTGTGCAACAGATACACTAGTGTCTGCACAGAACCAGTTTTCCTCACGGAAGTATATGGAGACGTAAATTAAGCCATTCCTGTATTATACATATTCAACTTTGTTTAAATTATGGCCTGCTGGGCTTGTGGGAGCTGCACAGTTGGGTAAACAAGTAACTGTAAAATCACATGTATTTGGGGGGGGGGGTCAAATTTTTGAGGTTTGAGGAAAAAATAATAGTTTGTAAGAACTTGATTTTATGATTGGAGAATGTTTAAGTGTAATGCATCTGAAATATAAAATTTTGTGGTGGTCAAATATTCATGGGTCTCACCATGCCTGGAAAACAACAAAAATTACTTTATTTTAAGTGAGAAATGTTACTCTCTGATAAGTTTATGTTACAGTGATTTCTACAACCTCCTTCAAAGTTGGCATTTCATAAATTCTTTGGCCAATACAACACAAAAAAACGTAAGGAGTTGGGAGATTTAACATTTTTATTTATTTTTCTTCTCAAAAGCACTGAAGACAAGGTACACGTAAATTTCCTTGTCTTCTACATAGATGAATTAGTTCAAATTTTTTATGAATTGACAGTTCTAAAAAAATAAAAATATATAGACAAGGAATAAATAGACCAAAAACAAAAGGAATCAATAAATACAGCAAAACTCATTTAGTATGAACACAGATATTGCGAATTTAAGGATATAGCGAAGTCATCTTGGATCCCCAGTTATATAAATTTAATGAATTTCTTATACAGTTAATAACGAATTACGGATATAACGAAGTAATTTCATAGGTCCCAGTGACTTCGTTATAAAAGAGTTTTACTGTATTCAACCTTTTTATGTATTAAGCTTTGCCTGCGATTCTATTAAGTTTAACAGATCAGCAGTCATTATTCTTACTCGAGTCAATCACCCGAAATAGTCCTTAGTTTTTTTTTCAGATTATTTCCTTCATCAGCAGTTCATCACAGATTTTCTGAGATCACATGTATTGGAAGTTGACCTTTGGCCTATGAATAATTTGATCAACTAGGTGTGCAGTCTACATCACCATCTTTTGCTGCCTTTAACTTCTTGAATTCTTCTTGGATCTCTTTTTCCATCTGTAGAATTTCCTTTGGCTTCTTGTACTAAATGAAAGTCAATATAGTGGAAATGTGTGAATATTTGATACAAAAAACAAAATTCTCCATTTATCACTGTTACTCCACTTTAAAATTTCTCATTATAATTTATTTAAAGAACTTTTAAAAACATTATTTTCATGTTTTCTTAATTTATGTTTCATATTTGATGAACTTAAATTGAAAAATGTTCCAAATGTTTTAATATTTTGAAAAACATTTTAAATCTAATCTAAATGTATAAATGAACCACATCAAGTACAGGAAAACACACTTCAAGCAAAGTGCCAGGGACATATAATTTTGAATCGTTGTAGACATTATTCATTATATCCATTAAGATTATAATACATTTTTAAACCACAGGGAGTCACCTGATTGGCGCAGCGGTTAGAGTGTCTGCTCTAGAGTGGCAGAATAACGAAGGAGTCAATCCTTACGTTTTAATCCCACTGTGGGATGTGGAGACCAATCCTTTGAATGAGATTACATAAACCGAGGTCCCATGTCGCAGTAGGTGTTAACATAAACAAGAGATGTTTGTAAAACACTTATGCCCCCCCCCCTCCCCCACAAATTGGAATTTTTCCAAGTCCAAAAGGACTTAACTTTGTCAAAAATGGTGTGATCATACCCAAAACAACAAGAGATGTTTGTAAAACACTTATGCCCCCTCCCCCTAATTGGATTTTTTCCAACTCCAAAAGGGCATAACTCTCTTAAATGGTGCGATCGTACCCAAAACAGTTCTTGACTTAGATATTCAGCTGAAAAATATGTATACTAAATTTCATTTCAATATGTGCAAACATTGCAAAGAAAATGAACGGAAATTGCAAATAAGTGGAATTTTTCTAAGTCCAAGGGGCATAACTCTATCAAAAATTGTGCGATCATACCCAAAACAGAACTTGAGCTCGATATTCAGCTGAAAAATATGTATACTAAATTTCATTTCAATATGTGCAACCATTGCAAAGAAAATGAACAGAAACTGCAAATAAGTGGAATTTTTCTACGTTCAAGGGGCATAACTTTAACAAAAAGGGTGCGATCGTATCCAAAACAGAACTTGACCTAGATATTCAGCTGAAAAATCTGTATACTAAATTTCATTTCAATATGTGCAACCATTGCAAAGAAAATAAACGGAAACTGCAAATAAGTGGAATTTTTCTAAGTCCAAGGGGCATAACTCTAACAAAATGGGTGCGATTGTACCCAAAACACAACTTGACTTAGATATTCAGCTGAAAAACCTTTATACCAAATTTCATTTCAGTATGTGCAACGGTTTTGAAGAAAATGAACGGAAACTAAACGGACCGACAGACCGACAGCAGCAAAGCAATATGCCCTCTCTTCTTTGAAGGGGGGCATAAAAAGATCCCTCACTGCTCCATGGCCATAAGTGTCGAGTATAGGACAAAAATTTGCAGCTCTTAACCGGCAAGTGGTGGTGTCTTCATAAGAGTGAAAAATTCTTGAGAGGGACGTTACACAACAAACAAACAAAGCTACAGGGATTGAAAATCACTTAGATGTAAATGTGAATGCATATTATATTATTTGCTATACAATGTAACTGTGTTTTACTGTGCTGTAAATGTAGTACATGGAAGTAAATTCACTGTACATGATTTTTTTTGTATGTGTGTCATAGCCTCATAGGTATTTGAATGTCTTAAATGTATCATCAATGTGCCACATGATGACCTCCTTGCATATAGTCAATCAATATTCAGAATTTCTAGAATTTGCACTTCTAAAATATATAAAATATAGTTCACGTAGTAGCATAATTTTGAATTGTAGCTCATTGGTCAGGAAATATTAAATAGAGAAGTCTGAGGACCTCGATCCCCACTTTTTAATAACAGTAATAAGCTACAGATATGCAAATACACAGATTAAACTCTTCATTATGATTATATCTCAGAATTGAGTTTTTTGGAGGACTGTCCCTGACAGCCTATATGTTCCTTACAAAACGACAGGCCTAAGTAAGCAAGCACGATTATGTCTACTAGGTGAATATTATAATAAATTTATTACAATCAACAGAATATTGAGTAATGAACCTATTAATATAAATACAACTGTACAGAAACTTACAGTTATTATGAGAGTATTGTTGGCATGTGCTATACTCAGTGCTTTTTGTTCTAGAGGTAGCTGTGCTCTGTCCATGTCTGGTATAGGAAACTTCTTAAAATACCTACAAGTATTATCTTCTGTGAGAAATTCTCTCTCCTCTTCAATAAATTCTTTAATCAGATGCTAATAAGCTTTCATTTTCTGTTTCTGCAGCTGTTTATTTTATTTTCTGACTTCAAAATTGCTATGAATTATATATTCATGTCTAATAGTTATAACAAAATATGGCACAAGAAAACATGTGAAATAATAATTCCATACTGTATTTAAATTTTCATGACAAACAAGATTTAAAAAATAAAAACCTATTATTTTGCTAACAAATTGTTTTAATCAAACTTGAAGTCATACAATTTCATTTTTCATATTTTTTGTTTTTTTCATCGTTTATAAAGTAATCGCTTACTTTTTATTAGTGGTACTAACAGTAATTGTCCTATTCTCAGGGTCAACCGTTACATTGTATGTTTCTATTGGATAGGGTAAGTTTCTAATTCTCCACTGAAATGATAAAGCAGTGTCTTTTCTGGCAAAAATTGGCTACAAAAGAAAAAAAAATAAATATCAAATAAATCAAAAATGAGAAAACAAAGGCAAAAGTTTCTTTTCCCAATTTTCCAATTTGAAATACATTGTACAGTCAAAATTCTGCCAGTGTATCATGTTATTTAGAGGTACATGTTTGCAACACAAAAATAAATAGTTGATTGCCCTCTCCCAGCTGACTGGCTAAAAACATCTTATAGCCTGACTCAAACTTTTTTCAACTTCCAGGAAGATATTTTCCCCCTTTTTTAATTTGCTCTTCAATTTTTGCATTCCTTCAACATACAGTACCTGGCCATAAGTGAGTCATAAAATGGCGTCTCAAAATATCCACTTCCCTCCTTGATGAATGATTTTTGCTTTATACTGTTAATAAGTATCGCGCAGGTAAAAGTTGAAAACATTATCACTTCGAGGGGGATCTAAGACAAGTGATCATGACGTCATATTTTATGATGTGACGTATTTGGGTAAATAGAGCATCTGTATAAAGATGGCTTCTAAAAGGAAACAAATGTCAACACCGGTTAAAGAATCGATTATATCAATGACTAATAGTGGAATTAAACAAAGTCAAATTGCAGAATTATTAAATGTAAGTCAATCTTCAATATCTCGATTTCTGAAACGATTTCAGCAACGTAGATCAACGG
The DNA here is from genome assembly GCF_032062105.1 of Saccostrea cuccullata. Taxonomy (NCBI): domain Eukaryota; kingdom Metazoa; phylum Mollusca; class Bivalvia; order Ostreida; family Ostreidae; genus Saccostrea; species Saccostrea cuccullata. The sequence goes on along the minus strand of NW_026934572.1, from coordinate 3,502 downwards.
AAAATAAGCCCCGAAGCGGTCGTCCGAGAAAAACGGATGTTCGTGGTGACCGAAAAATAATTAGGTGTTTGAAGCATGATAGGCGACAGACTTTGGGTGATATTACTGCGGAGGCAAACAATGTTCTACCAAATGTTTTATCTACAAGGACTATTAGAAGACGTCTGCGGGCTAACAATTATACAAGAAGGAAAATACGGAAGACACTCACTATTCGTAAGGAGAATAGAAATCGTCGGGTTCACTGGTGCAGAGGAAGATTACACTGGACAGTTAACAACCAATGGAAAAAAGTGATTTTCAGTGATGAAACACAAGTCGTAATTGATCAAAATAAAAATGTATTTGTTTGGAGACGACCCGACGAAGTTTATCGACCAGAATGTTTGGGCGTTCGCGGTACAGGGAAGTACTCCGCAATGTTTTGGGGATGTATAACTTATCAAGGAATTGGAACTTTTACTGAAGTTGATGGCACAATAAATTCACAGAAGTATATTGATATACTAGACACAAATTTATGGCCAGTGATAGCTAGGCATTTCCCTACAAATGACTATCTTTACCAAGATGACAACGCACCGGTACATACTTCGTTTGCTACGAAACAGTGGAAGATTGAAAATGAATTAAAATCTATGACCTGGCCCTCACAATCCCCTGACCTAAATGTTATCGAAAATGTTTGGAGAACAATAAAAATTAAACTTCAAAGAGAAGTACACCACATTCACAGTCGCGCAGAACTTATAAGTAAAGTCAAAGAAATCTGGCAGTCCTTGCCTCTCCACTACATACGGAGCTTATATGCATCGATACCGGCTCGATTACGACAGGTCATCAGGTCTAAAGGCCATGCAACAAAATATTAAACCATCAACTGTAAGTACTTGTTTACTTTTGAATGATTCGCATTTTTGTTTTGAAGTTTATAAATTTCACGCTACGTCACGTCGGCCATTTTATGACTCACTTATGGCCAGGTACTGTATATGTTAAAACTTTCTGAGAGATAAAAAAAATTTCCACCTACACATACATACATTTTTTTAACCTGGGTCGGGAGAACATGGAGAAGGCAAGGAAATATTATTTTACAAATAGCCTAAAACAAAGGTTTAAGAGCAGTGACTCTACATACATGCCCAGTGCTGAAATCCTACTTTATAACACCCTGCTTATCCTTTTCTTAGATACTAACATTTGCTGCACTCTCCAACAGGCCCTCTGAGTCTAAGTTTCTGGGAACTAACTGCTCTCCAACTTCAAACTCCCATTTTGACTCCTTTACACCTAGTGTTGCTTTTCTTCTCCATTTTCTTGCTAAAATAAAATAAAGTGCCAATTATATTAAGTTACATTGATTTGTATATTATGCCATTATTGTTTCTGAGTTCAATATAATTAAAATTAAGAGAAGTAGGCCTACTATACATGTAAGTGGATTCGGAACATATAAATTTTAACACGTTTTAAAAAAGATTATGTACTATATTATATTGTTTTGAAAATTATAAGTTTTTTCTTACAATATTAAAATTAAAGGATATCATGATACTATAGCTGCATGCATGTGGCTATAATTAATTCCACCTCTTTGTCTTTTATATCATATCTTTTATAGATTCATATGAAGCATTTTTTCATGAAAGCCATGTTAAGAAAAAAAATTAAAAATTGCCCTGTTTATAACCAAAATAATTTTGCAGATTATCATCAATAATTCTTTGACAAAATTTTATAGCGAGCGCAGCAAGCGTTGCGAAGCCACGCTCGCGAAGCGAGCTCAATAGACTAATGTGTAAGAACAGAGGAAATTCGGATTGAAATCTGTACATACGTCAGGCAAATTTCTCTGTGAAACATTCCCAGAATTCCTACACTACCCAATGTCCTTTGCGCGAATAAATAAATAAATAATAACGTAAAGCATAAAAGGCTATCAGTTTGTAGATATCTTAATTTCAAATTAACAAAAAATAACTCTGCAATGTTTTTCGACAAAAATTGCACTGGCTCTATAGTTTCAACCAGACGCTCGGCTGTCTTCGTAAGCTCCGACGATCTCCGTGACGTCGTGTGACGTCACATGTAGTCGAGAGGTCTCGTGTGGCTTGATGTTTGAAGTGGCAGATCAATTTTTCAAGTATTTTTGATGGTACAACTGCGCTCGCCCCAACGGTCACACTGTAAAACATATTAAAGAACTTAAAAGGCTATCATACGTATAGATAGTACATACAAACAAGTTCTGATGTTTTCAAGTCATACTCTTCTGCCATCTCTGTTCCGTCTGGAAATACGAAATGAATTTTTCTTCTTCCTAAAAATATCAGAACAGAAACATGAGAAATTAATGTAATGAACTTTTTCGTCTTATTATGAAGGTGTCAACCGGGAGGATAAAATTCTACTGTCCATTCTGATGTGTTATCTGACATGTGAGAGATACATAAGAACGACAAGACATGATTAAACTAGTAAACTGGACTCCTTTTTCCTGGCACAAACATGGGCAACAAATGATATCGTATTATGATGATAATGTTATCAAAACTTTTATCTTAAGCCAATTTTTTTCCTACGCTAAGTTGTGGGACATTTTAAAATATTTTACTTCTCACCGTCTTGTATCATGCACGTTTTCTGTGCCGTCTTCAATTTCTCAATCCATGCGGACGCCATGTTGTTTTTACTAGTAACAGACCAATTTTACCTTCTCTGCACAAAAGATTGAAATTTTCGATAACTCAAAAGATTTTCATTTAAATAATCATGCATGGCAATGCCTTTACAATAAAGCATGGAAATATGAATAAAAAATTATGAACGTAGTTAATAAAATTCACAATACATCAAAAAAAAAAAAAAGAGAGAGAGAGAGAGAGTTTTCATTGGAATGAGTCCTTTCAGTTTTCCGCGGGAAATTTGAAAACTCGCGATCTACATCAGGTAAGATAAAAGTGATTCAATTTTATTCTACATTTTCTACACAGATAGTTCGCTTTCATGAGGGGAAATCTAAGTCTTCTTTGACATACTTTAAATGTTAATTAATATTACTGCTGGTCGCTCATACAGTTCAGGATGTAGTAATAAATCTAGAGGTACTAGTACTGTGAGCACTGAGCTCACTAAATGATGGTTATGATCACTAAATGACTGTTCTTCAAGAGGATTTACACCGCTCGTGGTCTTTGATAATTGTAGCAAACTAAAGTTTTTAATGTAGCTTTGTCTATAAGATTTTTATGAAGTTTGGGACTCCAGTATACATATAGGAAGGGTAGAATGAACTCACCATGCTCACTTCGGTAATATCTGTAATGTTAAAATATATTTAATACCGAATTCGAAATGTGATTAAGAATTAAGAAATACATGTATACATGTACATGTATGTAAACGTTGGTTTTAATCACAACGAGAGTAAGATGGGTTCAAGATCACCAATGTATTTATTCAGGTCACAAACAAACAAAAGGTTCTGTAAATAAAATAT
>NW_026934571.1:0-6022 GCF_032062105.1 Saccostrea cuccullata | reverse complement strand
TATCATATAAAGAAAAATTTAAGTTATATCTGGTGGTTAATAAAAACATAATTTGTTGACCCCCTAGCCTCTTTAAAAAATGAAGAAAGTAAAACCACGCGCCATAACACTTCATGGGCAGTCAACATGGTTCAAGTATTCAAGGACTGGAAATCTCAGCGAAACAGCAACTTGGTGAGTTTAAAATTATTCCCGAAATACTCACTAGTAAATACCAAGAACTTGCGTGCACTATAACATGTTTTATACACTATAATTGAAGCCAGGGGCGCATATGGGTTTCCCCTACCCCCGAGGACTTCATATAAAATGTGTTCCAATATTCAACGTTAAAACATTTCTGTGACGTCATCTTTTGTTAAACCCGGTACAATAAATTTCTTATTGTTCTGCACACCGTCCAATAAGTTACCTGTAGGTGTCCAATAAGTTGAAACTTATTGGACAGTAACGGTAAACTGCAAAAAAGAAGCAAAGAAACAAGGCTTGTAAACAAATTTAATTTTAATCCTGGAAAATAAACACCAAAATCACAAGAATTGTTTACGAGCTTTCAGAATTAAACTTCACATTAATTGTAACACTCGCATCCTTCTGAACATTCACAGAAATTGTTGGACATGGACACTGACATGACACTTTTTGAAGAATCCACATCTTTGGCTTTCTTGGTAGGTGGGCTGATGTTCCTGGTTTTCTCCCTTTTTTGTACGATATCACTTACACGCCTTTCTTGGCCCTCAGAGGTTCGCTTGTAATTTCGTACCGAAAGTGATTTGTGGCCTGTTTTCTCAGTTATCAGCTGTTCGTCTACGCCTGCTGAATAAAGACGTGTCGCTGCTGTCGCGCGCAGAGAATGGTTAGAGAAAAAGCCTTGAAATCCTGCAATCCTACACAACTTGGCAACGGTTTGTTGAAGTGGGTGGATACCGACGGCGCGTCGTCATACCATTTGTCTGTTGTGAAAAATTTAGACGGACGCAAATAAAAGGCGGATGACTTCCCGTCCTTGGGTCTGTAAAAAAAATATCTTGAATTCATTAAAATGTATACAGTGCGGATACAAATTGAAGTTTATGATTTTTGCTTCATTCTAGTTATACAGAATAATGTAGTAAAAACGTTGATATTTACCTGAGGTTAATAAACTTTTCGTACAGGGATACAATGCATCTCTCTGGACATTCCGGATTTTCATATGCGTTCACTACTTTTGGGACCGTTTTGAACTATTTAGCCCTCCAGCTGCACATTTGGATATGTCCTCTCTGTACTGCAGATATCGTCTTCCGTCAACAACAGACGTTTTCAAAAACAGTTGTGAGTTTTCTCCAACACGCAAATTGCGATGTTCTTGTCCAGCTCTCAATGCAAAATTAAGTCCAATCAAATAAACCATTGTATCAAGAAGTTGCTGTGGACTTTGAGAACCAAGAATTTCCTTCTCCCACATAATATTTTCTTGTTCCTCGGTGATAACAAGTGCCTGTTTTTTGTTTATTCCCAAACCAAGTTTAGACAGTTCCTTCATTTTCGCGTCAAGAATTGCACGAAGATCGGAAAACTCACTGTCATCTAAGAGAGAAATGAATTTTCCATTAGAACGTAGATGGTGTTGTATTGCCACAATTATTTCATAGAGGGAATTTGGTTTGTAATCATTGCCTTTCAATGTTTTCAGCTCTGTGACAAATGAAGTAAGCTGGTTATTTAGTTCTTTATTTGTCATTTGTAACAGTGGTTTCTCTATAGATCTTTCCTTCTGCCAAGACTCGAATAGACGCACGGCCCATTTAGCTTTATTTCTTGTGTTCACAGGTATTGCGCTTTCCTTGAGATTTTTCAGCTGTGATTCTGAAAGTGGGGCCAAAAATCTTGCTGTTTTCTGTTCCTTAAACTCCGCTTCTTTTATTTCGGCATTCTGTGAGGCCTCTACGAGAATTGCGTCCGAGTCGTCAAAATCCGATATATCCGAATAATTGGATACCTTAACAGTTTTAAAATTCAAATCAAAATTGCCATTTTTATCATTGTTTTCCTTCTCGCCGTTCAATATTTCGTCAAGAATATTGTCGGAATCACTTCGATTTGGTTCACGAAACGAATTCTGTGTTACAAATTCATAATCCATCCTTACTCATTGACAGGGCAAAAATGAATGAAATTTTTGACAATTGAAGAATTTCAGAATTAAGTTCACTATCTGCGCATGGGCAAAGGGGCTAGTGTTTATCGCAGTGCGACATTTCAAGGCCAGACTGATTTAATTATTTTGTTTTAATATTGTGTACAACATAGACAAATACCCCACAACGTTTACTTTTCGCACGACAAACAAAAAACCAACACACAATAGGCCAACTAATTGGAATGTGCTAGATAGGGGTATTGAAGCGTATGAATCATCCAAGCAGAACGAGACTTTACCTGTGACTGTCCAATAAGTTAACAATGGGAGTGTTCGACAGTGGTGAAATGTTTTAAGTAAGTTATAAGCCTCAAACTGACCATTATGTCAGATATTAGACTCTCCTCGGCGCTAACGCGCCTCGGGTCGTCTAATATCTGACATAATGGACAGTTTTCGGCTTATAACCATTACGTACATGAGAGCAAGGTGTTCATAATATGAACTTTTCAGAGGATGCCGGAAGGAAAATTCTACTATTGAATGTGCAAATTCCTATGGAGATAACTTTATCCGCTCCGCCAGACCGTGTCAATGTCTTTTTTGTAAAGATTTGTGCATTTTGATTTAAATTGTGTTATCTGTTCCAGAAGAGTCAGGAAATTATTAATATTTAAAGGTACTTGGATACAGATTTGAAGTTAATATTTTCTGTATAATATCAAAAAATATATATTTTAATGGCATTTCACACAAAAATTAATTGAAAATCTTATTTCATTTAAAAGTTATTAAAACTTAAAATTTTTTGGCGGGTTTGATTGACACATGCTTGCACTTTCACAAATTTTAACTTTATTCTTAATTCTCAGGAAAAGTGGCAATCTTGTTGTGTATTAATGAGAAATATTAAAACTTAAATCCAGAAAAATAATTTTATTTGTAGTAGAAATGTTAGAAAGCAAAACTCCTTCACTGGTATCGTCATTCCGTTGTGTACAAAGTTTTGCAAATCGAACACACTCGTGTTATGTACACAGTTTTTGTAAACAGGGCACGGCTCTGTTATTGTTTGGTGTTTACGATTCACCGGGTGCGTTCAATCACCTAAGTCTGTTCACCACAACTGCACGGACTAACGGTGTATTGTGTGTTTGTTTTGCTTTCGAACATGTTTTCTCTGAATTTTCTGGATTATAGTATTGATATTTTTCATTAATACACAACAACTTTGCACAGAAGTAGACTAGTACCTTTAAGACGTATCGATATCATTATCAGTTGTGTGAAAGATGATGTGTTTTAAGTATTTTTCTTGTTTTTGTTATTAGTTCATTAAAAAGATCTAGACATGAACTTTTGTCTCATTTGCATAGGTCCTCCTACATCCAGGGTCTAACGGTTTGATATCACTAGCTTTATATCACATATGTGATATTTATATATCACCACACTTATGTTGATATGAGAAATACACCCTTGTGAAGATCAAAGAAAAATCTGTCGGACATGGGATAACTTAGTATTGGACACATATTTGAAGTTAAAATTTTCTCTATAATATTACGACTTATATATTTTTATAGCATTTCACCAAAAATTAATCAAAATTTTTTTGTTTCATTTAAAACTTTAAATATATTGGCGGGTTTGATTGACACATCCTTGCACATGTTGCACTTTCACAAATTTTAACTTTATTCTTAATCCTTAGGAAAAGTGGCAATCTTGTTGTGTATTAATGAAAAAAGTCTACTTCTGTGCAAAGTTACATGTATATTGAAATCCGACCAAAACTGTAGGAGGAGTAGCATTTTGAAAAATTGTTTACAGACAGACAGACGACGGACGCATTACTATCGATTAAGCTCTTCTGGTCTCTGACCTGTAGAGCTAAAAATTAAGTTTTGAGACGAAATATGGATCCTTTTAATAAACAACCTTTTTATGTAATTGTAAGTTACTTAATGAATTTCAAATTACAACTGTTCGTAGCCTCATGATTAATTTCATTCAGTGACAGAATTTGATTAAGAGAAATTTTAAGAAAAAATCGAAACAATGTTAAAGAACTGTGCCATATTAATTAAAACCGGTAGGATTTATTAAATTATCATTATTACTACTAGTAATTAGCCGTAATTATGTCAAAAATTGTAGAAGTATCTTGATTACAGTGCCTGTTGATTCCGTTTTATTTAAATTCAGTGAGTAATAAACTAGTTGATAAGTTTTAGATCATTTCTTAATTAAGGTATGGTGTCTTATTTTATTTAATTCCAAATAAATGTTACCACCATCAAAACATTAAAAACTATAATAATCTGTCAATAAAACTGCATAAATAATGATTTTTGAATCATAAACTTTTGGTCAATAAAATGCATATACCATATACTTGAACTAGAAAAGTCAAACATATAATTTAAATTTGCTATTTCAGAAACTCACATGGGAGGTGTGTTACAGACATAATCAATAAATGTTATTCGGACTGTCTTGTTTTCAATTTAAGGGGAAATTACTAATTCACGTTATATAATTGCCTTCTTCAGAATACAGATTTACTCAGAATAAACTGAAAATAATCTAAACATCCTTTGGGAAAAAATCTTTTAAAAAAGAAAGATTTGGATAGAATTTAAAGAAAAAAGGCAACATGCTTTCAAAAAATATGATTGTGAAAGAAATTTAGAAAAAATTAAAACCAGTGGTAACAAGATGTGTTTGTGAAACACTTTGTCCCCGATGGTAACACAATTCTGGAGTGGGACGTAGACTGATGTGGTATACACTTGTAAGATGTTTTTTAGGGTTGCAAAGATGAAAAGTCAAAAATGTTTATACCAGTTGAAAGGTCTTGTCACAAGGAATATACATGTGAACGATGTTTGTTTGTATGTTGTTTAACGTCCCTCTCGAGAATTTTTCACTCATATGGAGACGCCACCACTCAACGGTGGAGAGATGCAAATTTTGTCCTTAACTTGGCACTTAGGGCCATTGAGCAGTGAGGGACTTTTTCGTGCCAGCACCTACTGCGACAAGGGAATTTGGGTTATACGGTATCATCCGAAGGACGGGTCTCCACGTCCCACAATGGGATTCGAACACGCGACGTAAGAATCGACTCCTTATTTCCCGACACTAGAGCAGACGCTCTACCACTGCGGCACACGGGCGATTATGAAGGATAAAAGCCCTAGCTCAAACTGTTCAAAAGTTATGGCCAGGATTGAAGTATGGTTATTTGGGTAAAAGTAGGTCAAACTCCAATTAAGGTCAAGACGTCAAATGTGGTGGTACCAAAAGAAAGGACTTGTCACAAGAAATACACCTGTGGAATATGAAAGCCATAGCCCCACCCACTCAATAGTAATACATGTATGCGCTAGCTATATGTCAAAGTTGACAACAAAAAAATGAACTCGTTCACCGCGAAGTGACTTTCAAAAAGTTTGGTATGAAAATGATTGTTGTAAATAAAAGAAAAACAGAACCAAGGCTTTACTGACCGATATTATCTGAAAATGTCAAACCGACCATATAAAGTGTTTAACAGTAATGCTGTTACAAATGAAGTTAATTTGGGAATAAGTTCCCCTTCTTTCTCTCTCTAATTTATACTTGTATATAGACATGGTATCTAAAACCATCATTGTATTCTACGAGACAATTAAGTCAATTACCTACTTACGTCTAATGTTAATTCAATATCCATGCAAATTAGATTGGTAAGATAATCATTTATTCTCCACATTGAAAATTAAATAACCGAAAAAGATACTTTATGTTTAATTTTCTTTGATTTATTATTTTCCTTAACTAATTGTGGGAAATGCACAGGTCAATGACTTGGGTTGAGTGTACAATCTCCAAGCACTGTGTTATAAT
>NW_026934570.1:0-5984 GCF_032062105.1 Saccostrea cuccullata | reverse complement strand
CTTTTAAATCTCTTACATCTCAATATATAAGACATATCAACAAATCAACAAATGTACTTTGAATATTCCATCTAGTCAGAAACAAGAGAAGAATCCTACCTTTAAAACCTTTTGTATTATTTTTTATTTTGTATCATTTTATAATTATTTAACAACCCATGAATGCCTTATGCATTTCTTCTCATTATCATTGCATTAACATTCACATCCAATAAGCAAAATGCTTCAAAATCAGACATACCGGTATAAACCTCTCCCGAAAAGTTGTCTATGCATCTCAAGGCCTTTTCCAGGACATGTTCTAAGTTAAAGACATGTGCAGTATTGATAACGTGCAAAACTTTCTCAACTGAAATACAACTGCAAAGAAAATTTGCTCATTTATCAATCAAATCTGGAATAATATAAAAATCAGATGTTTGCAAAAGCTCAGATACATTTTCTATTGACAAATCAATGTCGTTTCTGTACAAAAACTCAATTATCGCTCTTGTTTGCAATGGTGCAAAATCTGTACGTTTGATAGGGTTCAATTGGTCCCAATTCTGACTCAGGCGCGTCTTGAACCAGGCAGTTCCTAGCACTAAAACAGATCGGTGTGCTGCAATTGTGGTGTCATCTGCCGATTCTATTTGCGCATCATATAAATCTTGCTTTTCAAAAGCATCAATTATATTTAATCCTAGATTAGTCATTCTGTAATGAAATCATTAAAACATGTTGAATTAAGTCAGAAATTATATACATATATTACATGTATACTTAATATCTTGTCTGGTGCATAACTTTCTTTAGCTTTAATATAATGAAATATTTCATCACAGACATTTGAAAGAGTACTTCACATTTCCTTTCCTCCGATTTCAGATTTGAGAATTTTTACTTTGGAATAGTATAATTAACACAAAACATATAAAATAAAAATCATTAAGACGCAATCAATAATGAATTCGTAAAGGTATCAACAAAGGGCACCACCTACGAAGTACAATTCTTAGGATAATACAACAAAATCTCAACATAAGCTCAGGAGATTTTAATTAAACTACATAATAATCCGATAACAAATAGTCAAATATGTCAATTTATAATCAATATTTCAATAAATAAAATCCTAAGAAAGAGTTGTTCTACATATAATAAAATATTACTCTTTATTATGTTCCCCAAACGAAGTTGGGGAACATATTGTTTTTACTCTGTTACTTATTATTATTATTATTTTTCTTCTTCTTCTTCTTCTTCTTCCTGGAACTTTTTTGTCCGGGAATGATCTTGTAAACTGTTCGTCCGATGTAGGTAAAACCTTTTTAGGGTTAGTAGACATGTTATGTAGATTTGTGGAATCAAGGTCATTTTGCGCGCACGTGCTTGCAAGAGCGTGCACGTGCAACACGTGAAATGACCAAAATAATAGATATAGCCACAACTGTTCTATTTTTAGATGAAATGCTTTGAAACTCATAATGTGAGGATATATTAGTAGTATAGACATGACGACATGGTGAAAATAGCAAGATCTCACGCGCATGCACGTGCACTTCGCTCTGATTGGCTACAACTAAAGTCTCAATATCTTTCTTGTTTTTTGACTAAATCCTTTGAAATTTTGAACATAGCCATGCATTAGGATATCCTACAACATGAAATAAAGCAATTATCATGAAACCACGTGCATGCACGTGCGCTGCAATCTGATTGGCTGAAACTTTAAACAGCTATAACTCCCTTGGTTTTCAACCGAACAGGATGAGATTTGGAACATAGATAGATATAATGGACTTCTACAAGTAGGTATGGTCACCATGCACATGCATACACATGCGTGTACATGTCCTGCAATCTGATTGGCTGAAACTTTAAACAGCTATAACTCCCTTAGTTTTTACCCAAACGGGCTGGAATTTAGAACATAGATAGATGTAATGGACTTCTACACGAAGGTATGGTCACCTTTTTCATGTATACACGTGCGTGCACGTGAAATGAGTAAAATCAAACATACACTTGAATGAGCGTATTTTTAAAATAATTTTAAAATAATACTTTATTATTCAGTGTATTAAAAATATAGATTGTGTAGACAAGATGCTATGGTCATGACGCAAATGCATTCACATGTGCATGCATGCAATGCTAAAGTTTAAATGATTTTTGTACACTTCTTTGTAAATGTTGTTAAAATCTCAGATGCATAGAGTTTGTCTTATTTAATGAAGCTTACAGGGAATATGGCACCAAAAGGTAGTTAGGGAGCGTTTGGGGAACATCTGTAACGGTCCCCGTTACAATTAGCACTAGTCTTGTCATTGTTTTTCAATGAAATATATTGAACTTGACATGTGGGTCCCCTATGGCTTTCCATAGTATCTAGCCAAAATGTTCAGTCCACCGTAGCTGCAGTTAAGAAAAAAACTGGTGATCAGCAGTTAAAATCGTAAGTTCTTTAGTATAGACATTAGGTAAAATTCACTGCAAAGTTGAATTTAATTTGATTTAAGAAGAAAAAAACCTACCGAAAATAAGTTCTTGTACTACTCAGCTTTGCATCAGTCACATATCACAGGAAGTCAAGACCACACGACTTGATGATCTTATTATTATTATAGTCTTCCCTGGAAAATGGTATTATATAGTTGAAGTGTTTTATAATCTTCTTACTGTACAAAAAATTCCAATGAGAGAAAATATCCCCTCAGTGATTTTTTTATCCGATGGGTAAAACAAAAGTTGTTAAGATTAAACATCCCACTATTTTCTCCCATGGAATTCTACAGCCATGTGCTTATCAGCTGAACTTCGCAACTTAAAAAAAGCTATGTTTGTGCGTTCAACATGATAACCCTAGATACTGCTTTAAAATCCCCTCAAGTGATATAAAAATATTTTGGACATCACAATTACAAATTGTAGTTAAAAGCCTGGACAATGTCGTACTATAGAATACAGATGCTGCATATATACCTTTATAGATATGGATGTTTTTATTTTTGGATGTATTTAAAAATGGCGGAGGGCCAATAATAGATTTATGACGCAAGGTTGTGCAATTCCTAAAATGACATCTGAGCATGCGCCATCTACGGAATCTATAATTAGCAATTCATTAAAAAAATGACATCTGAGTACATGCGCCATCTATCAAAATAAAGTAGGCGTTTTTAGCCAGATTATGTGATTCATCAAAAATGACACCTGAGCATGCGCTATCTATCGGAGTAAAGTGGGCATTACTTTAGCATAAATTAACAAGAATATATAAAAGTTTCTACAAATTGAATTATCAATGTGTTAAAAAAAAAGATGGCCTTTAAATTGTCATTGAGAACACAAGAAGAAGAAATCCCTCCTCAGACAGAAGACTGGGATGAGGAATTGAAAACTGTACAGCGGCCCCCCGGAAGAATGGTTTGGAAGAACGGGGAAAACGTTTTTACGTTTTGTGAAGAAGAAGAAGAAAAAGAAACGTAATGGCACTCAGTGCCATTACAAAAAAACCAACGGCCGTTTTCACGGCCACCCACATTTTACGAAAAGATACCTAAAAATGGTCAGAGAAACGAATGTCAGTGTTTGTTATATTTTTTTCGTCGTTCGATTATTTAAAATTTACTCCAAACTTCCTACTTTGAAACGTTTAAGATTTTTTAATAAGTTGGAAGTTTGATTTAAATGTTAAAATTTTTCTAATAACTTGATACTTAAAGATTTTAGAATTTTAATTTAAAATATCCAAAATTAGAAAACTGAGTATAGCATTTCATATTTTGGATATTTTGAATTAAATTTCTAAAAAAAAACCTCAAAAATGTACAAACGTGTTTTGTTTATTTAAAAAGTTGAGTTTTTTGAATCAAAAATTCTAAATTTCTAAAAAAAAAAAATCGAAAGCGTTTGAAAGTTGGAAGTTTGAATTAAATTTTAAATAATAACGAAAATGTTATGGAATTTTAGATTGTTAAGCGTTAACTTTATCAACTAACGGTAGATAACATCTTTTTTGGTAATTTGAATTTTAAAATATTTAAGGTAAAAAAAAATCTAAATAACTCAAAATGTTAAACCTTTTTTTTGGAAATTTGAAATTTTAGATTTTTGAAATAAAAACATGAAAATTTCAATATACCAAATCAGTTTGAGTTTTTTAAAGTTAGATATTTGAACTATTATATTAACACTCTAAAACTCTAAATAAGTTTAGAAAAATTGAATTGTTAAGTGTTACAAGGGCCATAATGGTTCGTAGAGTTAAAAAACATTAACCTGTGATTTTCTAATGATATCATTTTCTAAATAAAAAAAATTATATCTTTTAAGTGTAAACTTTCTGAACAAACGGTAGACTAAAAAACTCAAACTATTAAATTTCCATTTATCGTTTTTCGTTAATTTGAACTTTGAAAATTGACTTTATTTTATTTCAAAAATCTTTTTATTTTTTTTAAATTTTCATGAAAAAAAATACGGTAAAATGGTATAGAAAAAAGATCTTGTTAAGATGAAACAAAATATTTGCTAAAATGATTTACCTTGAAAAAAATTAACAAGATTAAAAAAAATGAATGTATACATTATTTATTACTTTCTATATATAAACTTTGTGTATATAAGAAACAAAAGACAATCATATCAAATGAATGTAACGTATTATTTCACAACTCTTTTGAAATATTAACAATCGGTAAAAATACATGAATATTTTTAGAAATGATGTACACAAGGGTTTCATATAAAATCTAGTGAAATTTTTTTATCAAATCAATTGACCGTCAAGAAGAAAAAAGGTACGTTTTTTTGTGAAATTCTATATTAAGAAGGATAGATAACTCTACATACTTTACATTTTATATGAGGTAGGATAACTCCTCTAATTCTTCACTTATTTCACAAAGTCTGTTCTCTACCTCCTGTCTCTGATGTTCTAAATCACTCTTTCTCGATAACAATGTTTGAATTATTTTTTTGTCTTCATCTTCATCAATTTCCATTAGTTCTTCTCTTCTGACTTCCTCCTCCTCTCTGACTCCCTCCTCCTCTTTGTCTTCTTCCCCCTCTCTATTTATTTCACCCTCGCTGTCTTCTTCCCCCTCTCTATTTATTTCACCCTCGCTGTCTTCTTCCTCCTCTCTGTTTATTTCTCCCTCTCTGTCTTCTTCTTCTCTGTCTTCTTCCTCTCTGACGTCTTTTTTCTCTCCGTATTCTCTCTCCTCTCTGTTGTCTTCCACTTGTTCTTCTTCTTCTTTTTCCTCTTTTCTCCTACAAGTAAGGAAGTGGATTGTGTATTTGGTCCTTGGTTTGCAAAGATGCATTTCACGTACTCGGCAGCGATCAGCCAACCATATATCTTTTTAAAAATAAAGTATCTTCTAATTTATATGATGTGTTTAACATGCTAGATATTCATGGGACCTTCAATATAAGTTTTACGGTGTATTTGCTTTTTAATTACAGCAGGTAGAAGACCCCCAATCACTACTGGGAGCATATTAGCCTTCTGCACAGGGAGTTCGGCGGAACCTGTGCTTTGTTTCACAGTCAAGCCTTCCTTAGAATTTGTTCCGGCAGAACAAACCTTTGCGAGTGCTTCTATGTGTATAAAAAACTAAACCTTCCCTTGGTCGGGGAAAAGGAGGAGGAAGCTTACTTCAGCAACTTGGACATGTCCTTTGCCAACATCTTTTTGGGGTTGGAGTGAATAAAAATTGCATTTTCATGTTCCCAGTTCCTTTGGGGTTTGGTTGGGCAAAATAAATGGATTTTTTTCTGCCTAAAGGTAGGATTCTTCTCACATTTCTTGTATTTAAAAGTTAATGAAATTTTCACAGAATCAAGAAGACAATAACACGAAGTTATGGTATCAGTGAGATTAACTTTGACCGTTCAATATTAGAGACAAGGTCAGATCAAGGTCATTACCTTTTTCCTAGTCCAATAATGCGATCCCTACTTGTAATTCGAAAGATTAAATGTTTATGAACAGTATC
>NW_026934569.1:0-60963 GCF_032062105.1 Saccostrea cuccullata | reverse complement strand
GATGAATAATGGCTTTGTTATTCTTGAGAAGAAGATTTTTAAAGAATTTTTCTATATATTTCTATGTAAAACTTTGGTCGGCCATTGTGGCCCCGCCCTACCCCTGGGGGTCTTGATTTGAACAAACTTGAATCTACACTACCTGAGGATGCTTCAATATAAATATGACCAATCATGGCTTTGTATTTCTTGAGAAGAAGATTTTTAAAGAATTTTCCTATATATTTCTATGTAAAACTTTGGTCGGCCATTGTGGCCCCGCCCTACCCCCGGGGGTCATGATTTGAACAAACTTGAATCTACACTATCTGAGGATGCTTCCATATAAATTTGACCAATCATTGCTTTGTTATTCTTGAGATGAAGATTTTTCAAGAATTTTCCTATATATTTCTATGTAAGACTTTGGTCGGCCATTGTGGCCCCGCCCAACCCCCGGGGGTCATGATTTGAACAAAGTTGAATCTACACTATCTGAGGATGCTTCCATATAAATTTGACCAATCATGGCTTTGTTATTCTTGAGAAGAAGATTTTTCAAGAATTTTCCTATATATTTCTATGTAAAACTTTGGTCGGCCATTGTGGCCCCGCCCTACCCCCGGGGGTTATGATTTGAACAAACTTGTATCTACACTACCTGAGAATGCTTCCATATAAATATGACCAATCATGGCTTTGTTATTCTTGAGAAGAAGATTTTTCAAGAATTTTCCTATATATTTCTATGTAAAACTTTGGTCGGCCATTGTGGCCCCGCCCAACCCCCAGGGGTCATGATTTGAACAAACTTGAATCTACACTACCTGAGGATGATTCCACATGAGTTTCATCTTTACTGGTCCAGTGGTTCTTGAGAATTTCTTCTCGGGAAATTTTGTCCGCGAATGATCTTGTAAAGTACACGTCCGATTAAGGGGAAACCTTTTTAGGGTAAGTAGGCATGTTATGTAGATTTGCGGAATCAAGGTCATTTTGCGCGCACGTGCTTGCAAGAGCACGCACGTGCAAAACTTGAAATGACCAATATATAATGGATGTAACCGTAACTTTTCTATTTTTAGACGAAATGTTTTGAAACTCATAATGTAAGGATATATGAGTAGTATGCACAAGATGACGTGGTCAAAATAGCAAGATCGCACGTGCAAGCACGTGCGCTTCGCTCTGATTGGCTGAAACTAAAGTCTCAATATCTTTCTTGTTTTTTGATAAAATCATTTGAAATTTTGAACATAGTCATACATTAGTTAGATCTACAGCCCGTAATAAAAGAAATATCATGAAAGCATGTGCATGCACGTGTGCTTGCAAGAGCTCGCACGTGCAACACGAGAAATGTCCAATATAATTGATACAGCATAACTATTTAAATTATTCATGATATGCTTTAAAACTCATATTAGAAGTATATATTAGAAGCATAGACAAGATGGCGTGGTCAAAAAAGCAAGATCACACGCGCATGCACGTGCGCTTCGCTCTGATTGGCTGAAACTAAAGTCTCAATATATTTCTTGTTTTTTGACGAAATCCTTTGAAATTTTAAATATAGGCATGCATTAGGATATCCTACAATAAGATATATAGCAATTATCATGAAAATGCGTGCATGCACGTGCGCTGCAATCTGA
Organism: Saccostrea cuccullata; assembly: GCF_032062105.1. Taxonomy (NCBI): domain Eukaryota; kingdom Metazoa; phylum Mollusca; class Bivalvia; order Ostreida; family Ostreidae; genus Saccostrea; species Saccostrea cuccullata. Next base: position 59,329 of record NW_026934569.1, on the reverse strand, counting down.
TTGGCTTATGCTTTAAATAGCTATAACTCCCTTGATTTTCAACCAAACAGGGTGGGATTTGGATCATGGATAGATATAATGGACTTCTACAAAAAGACATGGTCACCCTGCACATGCATACACGTGCATGTACGTGCGCTGCAATCTGATTGGCTGAAACTTTGAACAGCTATTACTCCCTTGGTTTTCAACCAAACGGGGTGGGATTTAGAACATAGATAGATGTAATGGACTTCTACAAGAAAGTATGGTCGCCATGCTCATGTGAGCACGTGCGTGCACGTGAAATGAGTAAAATCAAAAATACACTTGAATTAGCGCATTTTTTAATACTTTTTGATTAAATACTTCGATATTTACTATATTAAAATCTATAGATTGTGAAGACAAGATTATATGGTCATTACGCACGTGCATTCACATGCGCACGCGTGCAATGCTAAAATTTGAATGAAATTGGTACACTTCTGGGTAAACGTTGTTAAAGTCTCAAATGCATAGAGTTTGTCTTATTGAATGAAGCTTATAGGGAATATGGCACCAAAAGGGAGTTGGGGAGCGTTTGGGGAACATCTGTAACGGTCCCCGTTACAATTAGCACTAGTTAAGGTCTTCCGTCTCCAACGGAAGACCTTATTGTTTTCGTTCGGTTTCTTTTTCCCTATTATTAAGGTCTTCCGTCTTCAGCGGAAGACCTTCTTGTTATTCTTAGGTTTCTTTTCCACTATTTTTAAGGTCTTCCGTTTCAAACGGAAGACCTTTCTGTTATTCTTAGGTTTCTTTTCCACAGTTTTTTTCTTTTTTTTCTTACCGATTTTGTGCACGCGAGTTCTCGGAAACGGCTCGATGGATTTTCATGAAACTTTCAGGGCTGATGGAACATGAAAAAATCTAGACATATATTTTTTTATTTTGATGACGTCACTTCCGGTTCCGAGATTTTAGCATTTTAGTGAATTTTAGAGGGTTAGTTTGTCCGCGAGTTTTCTCGAAAACGGCTTTAGATAGAAACTTGAGATTTTCAGTGATAATAGAGCAAAAAATGTAGTTGTGCGGAACGTATTTCATATTCACCAATATTGCTATCTACGGAAGCTCGTTATGGCCCGAAAATAGTCGTATTGCGAATTTCTAAAAGTTTGACAACTTTTCTACGATAGCTTTTTACCTGGAAATATTTTGTTAAAACATGTAGAACAAAAGCAGTGTAGAATTTCAAGATCTTTCGAATGGTATCTCGAAAAAAGGGCTGGCCCCTTAAGTTAAGGGCCAAGAGGGGCCGAAAGTTTTTTCTTTATATCTCAAAAAGTATTGAGAATTTGTAATACATCAAAGAAGCAAAGTTGTTCAAAATATCAAGCTAAATTTATCGGAGTCGGCAAAACACGTCCGTCGACGTCACTTCCGGCCAAACAGGAAGTAGTGGGAAAACTCATATTTTTGTCGTTCTTGACCAGTTTTTGGGTAACATATGCCTCTGGGAGAAAAAAAATTAATTTTCCACCCGTCGTCATCACTTCCGCTCAAACCGGAAGTAGCCAAAAATAGCTTATTTTTGCATTATTTAACATAGCTTTATAGGAGTCGAACCATTTTTAGGCCTTATTTCTCATTTTTGTTAAAAATGAAAGCTACTTCCGGTAAAACAGGACGGAAGACCTACTCGTTGCTTTGCAACGAGCTTTGCTCTAGTTATTATTATTATTGTTTTTTTTTCTTACCGATTTTGTGCACGCAAGTTCTCGGAAACGGCTCGCTCGATTTTCATGAAACTTTCAGGACTGATAGAACATCAAACAAAGCTGATATATAATTTTTTGTTTTGATGACGTCACTTCCGGTTTTGAGATTTTCGCGATTTAGTGATTTTCAGAGGGTCACTTTGTCCGCGAGTTTTCTCAAAAACGGCTTATGATAGAAACTTGAGTTTTTCAGCAATGATAGAGCAATATATGTAGATGTGACATACGCATTTCATTTTTACTGGAAGTGCTGCACGCCGACGCTCGCTATGGTCCGAAAAAGGGCATGTCGAGAATTTTAAAATTTCTAACACTTTTTCTTCGATATCTTTTCCCATACAAATATTTCGTTAAGACATATAGAACAAAAGAAGTGTAGAATTACTTGATCTTTCAAACGATATCTCAAAAAAAGGGCTAGCCCCTATAATAAAGGGCTGAGAGGGGCCAAACTTTTTTCCTTTATATCTCAAAAAGTATTTATAATTTGTGATACGTCAAAGAAGCAAAGTTGTTCAAAATGCTAAGCTGAATCTATCTAGGTCGTCAAAATACATCCGGCGACGTCACTTCCGGTCAAACCGGAAGTAGTATGAAAATGCATATTTTTGTCGTTCTTGACATATTTTTGGGTAACACATGTCACTGGAAGCATAAAAACTTAATTTTCCGTCCGTTGACACCACTTCCGGTCAAACCGGAAGTAGCCCAAAATAGCTTAATTTTAAGGTTTTGACGCAAAATTGAAATTATAAAATCAATGGAGATAACTTAGCTCGTTGTTTTCTTTTTTGACGTCACTTCCGGTCAAAACAGGACGGAAGACCTACTCGTTGCTTTGCAACGAGCTTTGCTCTAGTTATTATTATTATTTTTTTTTTTTTTCTTACCGATTTTGTGCACGCGATTTCTCAGAAATGGCTGGACCAATTCTCACCAAATTTTCAGATCTGATAGATATTTATCTGAACCTTGTCGGAAATTTTTCGTAAGTACGTCGTCACTTCCGGTCGTGAGATATGGACGATTTACTGATTTTCAGAGGGTCAGCTTGTCCTGAGATCTCCTCCTTAACGACTAAAGATATCGACTTGAAATTTTCAGTGAAGGTAGAGGAAGGATAGTAGATTTGACATTTTGCATATAGAGCTTTCCAGGTAAGAAGGCAACGACGCTCGCCTGGGATCGAAAAATAGCCTCATACTCATCTCGCAAAAATTGACACGTTTTCGTTTATATCTTTTTACATGTTGATATTTTGTTAAGACATATATAATAAAAAATGTGCAATATAGTAAGACCTTTCATTTGATATCAAGTAAACGGGGTTAGTCATTCAAATTAGGAGCATAGAGGGGTCAAACGTCTCTCGTCTTTAATTTTTTTGTTTTTCAATATTTTCAAATGATATTAGTATAGTTGATAGAAACATTTCTTATAAGGCTGAATATATAATTCGTTTGTAAATTTATAAATTCAAATTCGAGATATTAACATTCAAAAATCTGAAGCGGCGGTCTCAGTCAATTCCGACATTTCGCAATAGCGGTTAACAGTGGCAGCCGAGCGTTTGCTTGAACGAAAGTAACATAAGGAGCAATGAAATGTGTAGGGATACTTGGATTGTCACGTCGTAGGTTCGTTGCAATTCTGTGTCAAACTACATTCATAATCCAAGGTCTCCTTACAAGTTTTCTTTAATTGGTTTTGGTTGTTTCTCAAAGAAGAAAAAAGAAAAGAATGTGCAAATGTGGAAATTAAGTACGCATTGATGATAGTATCTAAATGAAAAGGATTTAATCAAAAGAGAAAAGGCATGATTCCATGATGTTTTATCAAAGATCATAGTCAAAGCCATATCTCATCTAATCGAAAATTCGGACGGAACGCTTTGACTGTATATCTTTTCCCTTTTATTACATGGTCAAGAAATTATTTACTTTAATCAAGCTAATGCTGACATGTAACTTTGGTTAAATTGTTCAAAATGGTTAAAAATGGTCAGGAACCTGACATTAAAATCATTTTCATGCGCGAATCAAGAGGGGTGTCGGGGGGGGGGTATCAGGACACCCCCCCCCCTGGAATTTACACGGTTAAAAAATGTATATACTATAGCAAGGAAAAAAATCACCTCCCTGGAAACGCTGACCCCCCTGGTGAACATTAAAATGTGTGAAATTGGTATGAAAATAAAGGAGATTTGAGGCAAAAGATGTCATAGACTACGACCCCCCCCCCCCCCCCCCGAAATAGGGATTTCATGTTTGGGCGAGTTAGGTGGTTTTTTTTTTTTTGCTTGTCAAGAAATTTCTGAGATTGGATTTTGTTTTGACTGGGTGGACCCCCCCCCCCCCTGGAAAAAAATTCTGGATCCGCGCCTGATTTTGATGTTATGGATTATTGTAGAGTTAGAATGTTCATTTTTATTACCCCCACCAATACTTACTGAATACTAAGTGCATGTTCATCTGTAAATGAGGGTTTCTTGCATTTCTTTTTAAAAAAAAATAAACTTCAATTTGTTATATATTCAGTCCCTATTCGGTGCCCATTTTTTGGTTTTCACATTTATAATGGAGTAGTAGATTTACCGCATTTTGGCAGGTGTTACTGCTGATTCAGGTATAATTACGAACATTTGTAAAAGTTTTTTACTTATGAATGAATTCTTTTAAACCTAGAAATTGTGCTTGACAAGTTTGTAGATTTTTTGTGCACCGATGAAAGAGAAATCGCTAAAATACCAAAATCCGGGATCGTCGGAAGTCGGCAGGACTAGATTTACCGCTTGCCCTAGAGTACTAGATATACCCACTGCCATCTTAAGAAAGATAGACGCACCCCTGTTTGCAGCACGAAGAAGTTAGAAATCCACGTTGTCAAAGTTGAAGATCCTGAATAGGGCTAGATAATTTGAACAGCAAAAGAAGTAGAGGCATTAATTGCAAGTGTGAAGTATCATTTAATTCGTACAGTGAAGTGTACAGCACAGTCGAGTGTAAGTTTTCATTTGAGATGGTAAACAATCGCCATATTGAATCCGGTACTACGAATCACCGGAATGCCCCGTAATCACCGAAATGCCCCTACAAATCACCGGAATTCCACCGAAATGCCCCTTATTTTGATATAAAACTATAAAAATTTAATAAATATTTATTCTATCGGCTGTTATAAGGTATATCTACATTTAAAAAAATCATATTTTTACACACAGATTTTTTATTAAAAGATATAAATATTAGCATCAAAGAAAGATAACTCTCGTAATTGAAACATGAATGTGCTCTGTATAAAAACAGAAAACGATGCAAATTTTTATCTGTTTAATAAATTATTTGAATATCAATTGTATAAAAAATTATAAGTAAATAATTTATTTATTTTTTGTAAATAAATTTTATTATTAACTAGAGATTGTACAACATAGAGGCTTTATCTCCAATGCGAGTTATCGCCCTTTGAAGTACTTGACGCTTCGAGAAGCAACACTTGAAAATATTTAATTTTGCTAGAAGTTATGCATATATAAAAAATATAAGCATTGATTTTTATGAAAATCATCATTTTAAATCATATGAAGGGGCATTTCGGTGATTTCAATGGGCATTCCGGTGATTTGTAGGGGCATTTCGGTGATTACAGGGCATTCCGGTGATTCGTGTTACCCTATTGAATCGAAAAAAAGTCTTGTTGATATAAAACATGTTGAGCCAGTATATTGATTGTGCATTTATTTGTTCGTTATCCAATATTTAACTATTGTTAGTTAATATGAAATGCTGGTGCCCATATTGTGTTTGCAAATAGACTATTTTCCTATGACATATTTTGCCTAGGATTTGTTCCTCTTACTGGCCTTAACATCTTTACCTAATATCTCTATGGCAATATAAGCAAATTTAAACATGCATGCAAGAAATATATAGGGGAAAGTATTTACGATATTAAAAATTATGAATTATTAGAGGCTTTAACAATGTATATATTCATAAGAGAAATAGAGAATATAGATCTGTAGTGTGTGATTTGATATATCATGTATATTGGCTATAATTTATCGAACAAGTTGAAACGGTGTATATATTCGTTAGGCTTCACAATTATAGATGTTCTATTTATCTCATACGAAATTCTTTTCAACAAAACTTGAATACTTCCCTTGCGAAACTGCATGAATGAATGCTATGCTAATTGAAAATGATGATGTATAATTTGATGACATAACACCGTTAATGTTGAGGTGCCTCTAAAGAAAGTAGATTGTGTTCAAAAGTTAGAAGTTTTGCTATCTGCGTCTTTGAAAACATTAAGTGATAATTACACAGGCTTTTACTTCAAACGAATTTTTTACTGAAAATTGTAAGGACCATGGAATTGTGAAAATGAACTCATTCAGTCTCTATATGGCGACAGCACTGTAGATTCATTGTTGATCCATGGTAAGTTACACCTATACATGTACATTACTAGGTAGGCATACATAGTATAATATGAGAAAGAATTATTGAAGATCTGATGTTAAAAGAATCTTACATCACCAACTTCATTGCTAGGCTTTCTCCATGAACAATTTTAAAGTGGGGGGGGGGGTTAACATCTGTCTTCAAGAAAGGAACAACCTAGGGGGCGACTAGGCGAAAAATCTTGTTTTATTTCTGCTGAAATAAACAAAACAGCAGGACACTTGCACCTCTTTTGCTACTAATGACCAATGCATCAAATACTCTGTCAGAACTCCTCTAGATTTTACGCTTCCGGGTACTAAATAGTCCATTGTTACAAGTTATGCACATGCAGCCAGACGCAAAACAGTTGGTCAGCTATCGATGTCATGTCAAAGATGTTGAAGATGATTTTAGATCTTTTTATTGCCAAATAATTAATTCATGCTGTGAATTATTTTTACTGGTAAATAGTGTAGTTATTGACTGTCTATGGTCTAAGAAATTAAACTCTCAGTCTGATATACAGAGTTCAATCAACATGCAGTATGTGGAACATTAAAAAAATTTCAGAAGAAAAAATATTATTGAAAACAAATTTTGAAAGAAAATAACAAAATTATGACTATGCAATGAGGCTGAAAATTTAAAATGAAAAGATAGAATTTTAAAGTTAATTGTGCATACTATGCAAGAAATGAAAACAAAACTTTAACATAACCATTGCTTTTTAGCTCACCTGAGCCCAAGGCTCAAGTGAGCTTTTCTGATCAAAATTTGTCCGTTGTCTGTCGTTGTTGTTGTTGTTGTTGTCGTCAACTTTTCACATTTTCATCTTCTTCTCAAAAACCACTGGGCCAATTTCAACCAAACTTGGTACAAAGTATCCTTGGGTGAAGGGGATTCAAGTTTATTCAAATTAAGGGCCAGACCCTTTTCCAAGGGGAGATAATTATGAATTAGCGAAAAATTAATGGCATTTTTAAAAAATCTTCTTCTCCAGAACCACTGGGCCAGGAAAGATGAAACTCATGTGGAATCATCCTCAGGTAGTGTAAATTCAAGTTTGTTCACATCATGACTCCAGGGGGTAGGGTGGGGCCAAAATGGCAGATCAAAGTTTTACATAGGAATATATAGAAAAAATCTTTAAAAAACTTCTTCTCAAGAACCACTGGGCCAGGAAAGATGAAACTCATGTGGGATCATCCTCAGGTAGTGTAGATTCAAGTTTGTTCAAATCATGACCCCCGGGGGTAGGGTGGGACCAAAATAGCCAATCAAAGTTTAACATAGGAATATATAGGAAAAATCTTTAAAAATCTTCTTCTCAAGAACCACTGGGCCAGGAAAGATGAATCTCATGTTGAATCATCCTCAGGTAGTGTAGATTCAAGTTTATTCAAATCATGATCCCGGGTCTAGGGTTGGGCCAAAATGGCCGACCCAAGTTTTACATAGGAATATATAGGAAAAATCTTTAAAAATCTTCTTCTCAAGAACCACTGGGCCAGGAAAGATGAAACTCCTGTGGAATCATCCTCAGGTAGTGTGGATTCAAGTTTGTTCAAATCATGACCCCCGGAAGAAGGGTGGGGACAAAATGGCAGATCAAAGTTTTACATAGGAATATATAGGAAAACCTTTTAAAATCTTCTTTTCAAGTACTGCAAAGTTATGATTTGTGATATTTATATGGACTCATCCTCAGGTAGTGTAGATTCTAGTTTGTTCAAATGAGGAACGCCTGGAGGGGTGGGGGGGGTGGAGTAAATTCAAACCTGATGTGCTCAGGTGAGCGCTGTGGCCCCTGGGTCTCTTGTTTGTTGTTGTTTTTTTTGTTTTTCTAAAGATACCTTGTAATTGCAAAAAAATTCAGATATTTTTTTCTCTTTCTTTAATTATTTTTACTAGGATGTCAATACAGAAAAATTATTTAAATGTATTTCAAGTTATAAACAATGAAATAGTTTCATTTTTAAAAAGTTTATAATGATCAGTGAGTGTTGCGCGCGCCAAGAAGTCTCCTGAAATTTCAATGCTTTTCCCTAAATTTCTCTGAGGAAGAAGTGAAGTCTCCCTAAATTTTGGGTATAGGTTGGTCCCTATTCAAGTAGCCATTATATGTTCGTTGATAAAATAAGACACTTCTTTGACATATACGAGTCTTTTTAATGCTTTTATTAATATTATTACTCTTTATCATTCATTTTATGATTTTCACAAATAAAAGTTTCAATAAAATAATTTTCACATATAAAAGTTTCAATAAGTTCTTGAAGCGAGGGATCGTGTCAAAACCGGAAGTGCTATTGATAAAGCATCTACCCGTGAATAAATCATAAGTTTATCTAATGGTCTGTATCCCCCACATGTATGAGATAAATAGTGCTATCTTTGTCTCATTAATGAAGGAATCTGGGATTGTTGCCCTACAATATGGCGGCTAAGGGGAATAAATCCTAACCAAATTAAATCATAGGAAAAAGGTCTTTCTGGGAAATTAGTTCAACCTGACTTCAGTTGCTGCAGATGCAGCTGTCTTGTGCTGAATATGAATCTTTTGGAAAATGTGCTGAATATGAATCTTTTGGAAAATCATTCAATAAAATGGATTTAGCATTGAAATACTCTAGACGTACTTTTATCCACAGTGTCATAATTCTGCGGAATTTCAATTTCAGTTTTATCTGCGGGTAGAAAATTTTGCAGATTTCTTAGAATGTCACTTTATGCCTTGCATTTATATAAAGTATGCTTGGACAATTTTCCGCAGAAAATTTGTGGTCGCATACATAGCGTATGTAAATACCAGGCAGAAAAAAGTACTTCTACAGTACATGTACCAATATGATAACTTGTTCATATGCATTGGAAGCAAATCCAATTCTGTTTAGAACTACATGCCTGTTGAAAGGGGGGGGGTGACTATACCAAACCAACCAAAAAACATAAAGAGACTATTTCCCAATGTTCAATGCCTATTTTATGTTAATATCTTTGCTGAAAAGAGAGGGAGAGGGCTAAGCAACCCTCCCGCGGTTCCGACACATTTACTGATATTGTATTAATATAATATTTTTTTAAATTTGTATTTTATCAAAGAAAATCCAAGTATGCTACATGTATCCAAGATCAAAAGCAATGTGATTACTTAAAATAGTGCCCATAGGAGACAACTCTAAATATGACCTGGTAAAATTTGCTAAGTGTATCATTGTCAGAGCAGCTGATAAGAACTCCACTGAGCAGAGTCATCTCTGTTTACAAATTACTAACAGTCATAGTGGGTATTCTAATCAATTTTGTATGGACATCATTAAATAAGAAACAGCTCTGTCAATCTGTATCATCTAATTGATATGGTTTCATAACACATAGAGATTCACATAAAAAGATTAAACAGAAAATTACAAATTGCTTTGAAATTACATGTAAAAACACATTAACTTACATGTATTCTTCTGTATAAGAAGCTGATTGATGTGATCAGCTTCTTAAGGTTGGATTCTTGTCATATTTCTTGTATTTAGAAATTAATGAATTAATCACAGAATCAAGAAGACAATATCACTAAGTGATGGTATCAGTTAGATTTAATTTGACCATTTTTAGCTCTTTTAGGCCATTTGTGCGGTGTGCGTCGTGCGGTGTGCGTTAACTTTTTAGAATATGGGCCATAACTCAAGAACCCCTTGGCCAATCAGAGTCAAATTTGTCACAGGGTATCCTTGGCCCAAGGGCTACCATTTATACTAAAATAAGGGTTGGGACCCTTAAACAAGGGGAGATAATCAGGAAAACAAAACCAAAAGTACTGGTTGCTAAAAAATCTTCTTCTCCAGAACCACCGGGCAGATTTTCACCAAACTTACATACAAGGATCAGGATATGTTGAAGATTAAAAATTGTTCAAGGCATGACCCTGGGGCAAAGGGCGTGGTCTCAAGGTCACTTTAAAGTTGACCTAAATTTACAATTAATGAAAATGTCTATATTTTGCTTACTATAAGGACTAGGATCATCAAATCTTGTAAGTTGATGCATCTTAGGACTTCACATCATGTTAACTCAAAAGTAGTCAGTCACGATGACCTACAAATTTTGCGGGTATTTGTTTTCAAATTGATTTAAAGGCACTCACGATGACCTACTTTTTAAATTTTGCGGGTATTTGTTTTCAAATTGATTTAAAGGCATATTTTGGACACTTTAAGGCCTATGATCATCAAACTTACTCAGTTGATGCATCTTGGGCCCTTGAACAACGTAAACTTAAAAGTAGGTCACCATGACCTACTTTTTGAACTTTAAGACCTATCCTTTTTAAAACATTTTATCTCATTATTACAGGCATTGAAAGGGTTAGAATCATCAAATTTTGTAAGTTGCTGCATCTTGGGACCTAAAAACATATTAAATAAAAAGTAGATCACTGTGACCTACTTTTAGAATTTTACAGGCATTTGTTTTCAAATTGTTTAAAAGGCATATTTTGATTACCTTCAAACCTACGATCATCAAACTTGGTCAGGCAATGCATCTTGGGACTCTGAATAATGTCAACCAAAATGTAGGTCACAGTGACCTACTTTTGACATTTTATGGCTATATTTAAGTATCTTAGGTATTTATTGGCTTAGAATCATCAAACGTTGTGAGTTGATGTATCTTGGGTTTTCAGAGAGTGATGACAAAAAATTAGGTCACAGTGACCTACTTTCGACATTTTATGGCTATTTTTTAGTATCTCTGGTACTTATTGGCTTAGAATCATCAAACTTTGTCAGTTGATGCATCTTGGGTTCTCGGAGAATGATGACCAAAAATTAGGTCACAGTGACCTACTTTCGACATTTTAAAGCTATATTTAAGTATCTCTTGTACTTATTGGCCTAGAATCATCATACTTCGTCAGTTGATGCATCTTGGGTTTTCGGAGAGTGATGACCAAAAATTAGGTCACAGTGACCTACTTTTGACATTTTATGGCTATATTTAAGTATTTCCGGTACTTATTGGCTTAGAATCATCAAACTTTGTCAGTTGATGCATCTTTGGTTTTCTGAGAATGTCGACCAAAAAGTAGGTCACAGTGACCTACTTTTGACATTTTATGGCTATATTTATGTATCTCTAGTACTAATTGGTTTAGAATCATCATACTTTGTCAGTTGATGCATCTTGGGTTTTCGGAGAATTTCGTCCAAAAAGTAGGTCATGGTGACCTACTTTTGAATATCTCAGGTATTTATTGGCTTAGAATTATTACACTTGGTCAGCAGATGCATCTTGGGACTCTAAAAAATGTCAACCAAAATGTAGGTCACGATGACCTACTTTTGACAATTTATTGCTATATTTAAATACCTGGTATTTTCCGGTACTTATTGGCTTATCATCAAACTTTGTCAGTTGATGCATCTTGGGTTTTTCAGAGAGTTTCGACCAAAAAGAAGGTCACGGTGACATTTTATGGCTTTATTTAAGTATCTTAGGTTTTTATTGGCTTAGAATTATATAACTTTGTCAGTTGATGCATTTTGGTGTTTTCCAAGTCTGTAGACCAAAAAGTAGTCCTAATTGGCTAAGAATCATCAAAATTTGTCAGGTGATGCAACCTGGGTCTTAGAATACAAGTGATAGGTTGTATAATTTATCAGAAGAGCGATTCAAGGCCCTTGGGCCTCTTGTATATTAGAGACAAGGTCAGGCGTTGTAGTGGTTGTTGTTGTTGTCGACGTCGTAAAATTTTCATTCTCTTCTCAAGAACCACTTGGTCAATTTCAACCATACTTGCCACATTAGTATCATTTGGCAAAGGGGATTCAAGTTTGTTCATATGAAGGGCCACACCCTCTTTCAAGGGGAGATAATTATGACTTAGCCAAAAGTTATATGGCATCATTTAACATGTTTAAAAATCTTCTTCTTGAGAACCACTGGACCAGGGAAGATGAAACTCATGTGAAAGTATCCTCAGGTAGTGATGGTTCCAAGTTATTTTAAATAATGACCCCCGGGGGTAGGGCGAGGCCACAATGGCTGTTCAAAGTTTTACATAGGAATGTATAAAGAAAATCTTTAATCATCATCTTCTCAAGAACAGAAATGCTATATTAAGTGTTATTTATATAGAAGTATCCTCAGGTGGTGTAGATTGAAGTTTGTTGAAAATATGACCCCAGGGGTAGGATGGGGCCACAATGGAAGTTAAATTTCGTATATATAGATCATAAGAAAATAGACGAAGGTCTGTTTTTGGTGCAATTGAGCAATTTTGGACAGAGTTAACATGCCCACTGGACTAAAAAAATCCAGTTATTTGCAGTTTTTTGCTCACCTGAGCTGAAAGCATCAATGGGGGATCAAAGTTTAACATAGGAATACATGGGAAAAATCTTCTTCTCCAGAACCACTGGGCCAGGAAAGATGAAACTCAAGTGGAATCATCCTAACGTAGTTAATTTCAAGTTTGTTGTCCCCCGCTTGAAAAGTGGGAGATATTAATTTGGGTCTGTCTGTCCGTCTGTCTTTCTGTCTGTCTGTAATGCATTTACACACGATATCTTCAGAACCATTTGACCTTTCTCAATGAAATTTTGCTCAGCAACTCCTTATGGAGTTGCAGGTTTTCTGGGACAAACATAACATAAACATGTAAACAATATGTAAAATGTCAATAAACAAATCGTAACAAAATGCAAATGTTATATTTTATAGTTGATGACTTTATATATTTCAAGAATGAGAATGCTGTGATATCAATTTAAATATATTGTTGATCATATGTATCTATTTTTCTTATGGTACATCTAAATACAATACACATGCCTTAGTAATGTATTTTTATACCCCTGCTCCAAAGGAGAGGAGGTATACTGTTTACCCTTGTGTGTCTAGCTGTCCAAGTGTCTGTCTGTCTAGCTGTCTGTCCATCAGTGTGTCTATCCGTATCAAATTTTTGTCGCAGTTTTCTCTGCTACTACCCATTGCACATGCTTGAAATTTAAACACGATGTTCTCTTAGGCATGCCATATGGTGGGTACATTTTTGTTCAAATCTGATGTCACCTTCCTGTTTGTCTGTGCGCCTGTTTGTTTCATACATTACAAATTTTTGTCGCAGTTTTCTCAACTACTCATTGCAGATACTTGAAATTTTAACACAATCTTCCCCAAGACATGCCATACAATGGGATAAACTTTGGTTAAAATCCGATGTCAACTTTCTGTTTGTCTGTGCATCTGCCCATTTCATACTACTCATCTTAGATACTTGAAATTTTAACAAAATCTTCCCAAAGGTTTGTTATACCCCCCCGCAGTCGAAGTTTGGGGGGCTATATAGGAATCACCTTGTCTGTCTGTCTGTTCGTCTGTCTGTCTGTGCAATCGTGTCCGGTCCATATCTTTCTTACAGAGGGACATTAGAATCTACTACTCCACACTAAGATTGCTCATGACGTAAGGGTGTGTCATGAACTTGACCCAAGGTCATTTTGGTAAGTTCAAGGCCACTGGAAGAAAAATTTCATAATTCGTGTCCTGTCCATGTCTTTCTTACAGATAAACTTTGTAGGTTCTCATTTCACACAAAGATTGTCCATGACGCAAGGGTGTGTCATGACCTTGATCCAAGGTCATTTGGGAAAGTTCAAGGTCACTGGAAGAAAATATTCATAAATCATGTTAAATATATATCTTTTATGGATAAACTTGGTAGGTTCTCATTTCACACAAAGATTGCTTATGAGCTAAGGGTGTGTCATGACCTTGACCCAAGGTCATTTAGAGAAGTTCAAGGTCACTGGTAGAAAAATTTCATAATTCATGTCCGGTCTGTATCTTTCTTATGAATAAACTTATAGGTTCTCATTTCACACAAAGATTGCCCATGAACCAAGGGTGTGTTATGCCCTTGACCTTAGGTCATTTGGGGAAGTTCAAGGTCACTGGAAGAAAAATTTCATAATTCAAGTCAGGTCCACATCTTTATTATGGATAAACTTGGTAGGTTCTCATTTCACTCAAAGATTGTCCATGACCCAAGGGTGTGTCATGACATTGACCCAAGGTTATTTGGGGAAGTTCAAGGTCACTGGAATAAAAATTTCATAATTCGTGTTTGATACATATTTTTATTATGGAAAACTTACTTCTGAAAAACCCAGTGGGGGGTTTTTTTTGTCCCATTTGGACAAATCATGACCCCGGGGTCAGGGGGACCAAGGTGGCCGACCAAAGGTTTACATAGAAATATCTAGGAAAATTCTTTAAAAATCTTCTCAAGAATAGCACATCCATGATTGGTCATGGGACTACTTTTGAATTTAAACTTTACACTTATAAAACAATTTCTACTTTTTCCTGGCCACAGTGCTCAGGTGAGCGATGTGGCCCATAGGCCTCTTGTTTTGAAATCTCATGGCTATATCTTCATATTTCAGATAATAAGGGGCTTAGAATTATTACACTTTATCAGTTGATTATCCTGGGCTCTCTGAGTGTTTAACCAAAATGTAGGTTATGATGACCTACTTTTGCAATTTCAATGCTTTATTAATATGAACATGATACTTAAAGGCTTAAAAAAAAAGTGATAGATGGTACAATATATCAGAAGAGCGAACCACTTGGGGAAGATGAAACTCATGTGGAAGCATCATCAGAAAGTTAACTTCTTTTAAAAACCAATAAATTCAATGACGTGATGACCTTGAGCATAACATATATGTTAAAAATACCTTTTTCGAACTTTCGCCGTAAACTTTTGAACCAAAGGGAGATAGAGGATTCATATCTGGTATGCATACTCCACTAATTAAATTCTTTCAAAAACCAATAAAATCAATGACCTTGTGACCTTGACTATAACATATATGCTAAAAATAGCTCTTTCAAATTTTTTTCCATAACTTTTGAACCATAGGAGATAGAGACTTTATATTTGGTATGCATACTCCACTAATTAAGTGCTTTAAAATAACAAATAATGACAATGATTGTGTGACCATGACTGTGACCTTTTTGCTGAAAATTGCTTTTTTAGCTCACCTGAGCCGAAGGCTCAAGTGAGCTTTTCTGATCAAAATTTGTCCGTCGTCCGTCCGTCCGTCCGTCTGTCCGTCCGTAAACTTTTCACATTTTCGACTTCTTCTCAAGAACCACTGGGCCAATTTTGACCAAACTTCGTACAAAGCATTCTTGGGTAAAGGGGAATTTAAATTGTTAAAATGAAGGGACATATCCCCTCGCAAGGGGAGATAATCAAGAAAAGACAAAAATAGGGTGGGGTCATTAAAAAATCTTCTTCTCAAGAACCACTGGGCCAGAAAAGCTAAAACTTATGTGGAAGCATCTTGGGGTAATTTAGATTATAAATTGTTCAAATCATAACCCCCGGGGATTGGGCGGGGCCACAATGGGGAATCAAAGTTTTACATAGAAATATATAGGAAACATCTTTGAAAATCTTCTTCTCAAGAACCACTGGGCAAGAAAAGCTGAAACTTATGTTGAAGCATCCTGGGGTAGTGTAGATTCTAAATTGTTCAAATCATAACCCCCAGGGATTGGGCGGGGCCACAATGGGGAATCAAAGTTTTACATAGAAATATATAGGAAAAATCTTTGAAAATCTTCTTCTCAAGAACCACTGGGCCTGAAAAGCTGAAACTTATGTGGAAGCATCTTTGGATAGTGTAGATTCTAAATTGTTCAAATCATAACCCCTGGGGATTGGGCGGGGCCACAATGGGGAATCAAAGTTTTACATAGAAATATATAGGAAACATCTTTGAAAATCTTCTTCTCAAGAACCACTGGGCCAGAAAAGCTGAAACTTATGTGGAAGCATCCTGGGGTAGTGTAGATTCTAAATTCTTCAAATCATAACCCCCGGGGATTGGGCGGGGTCACAATGGGGAATCAAAGTTTTACATAGAAATATATAGGAAAAATCTTTGAAAATCTTCTCAAGAACCACTGTGCCAGAAAAGCTGAAACTTATGTGGAAGCATCTTTGGATAGTGTAGATTCTAAATTGTTCAAATCATAACCCCCGGGGATTGGGCGGGGCCACAATGGGGAATCAAAGTTTTACATAGAAATATATAGGAAAATCTTAATAGCAACTGGGCCAGAAAAGCTGAAACTTATATGGAAACATCCTGGGGTAGCGTAGATTTCAAATTGTCTAAATTATGATCAGTGGGGTAGGGTGGGGTCACAATATGTATTACAAGGGGTAAATCTAGTAAAGGACAGAATTGTCAAAGCTTCTCAGGTGAGCGATGTGGCCCATGGGCCTCTTGTAAAACTTTGATGCCACCGGGCACATAACGTTTCACAAACACATCTTGTTTTGTCATTTCTTTTTCCAGGTTAAACTTTTTTCTCTTTCAATTAGCTTTTAGCTCCCCCTTACTTTAAATTTGCTTCCAATGCCAATGCCATAAGAAGTAGGGTGCTGAACAATGTATGATCAGATATTAATTCAAGGAATAAAAAAAAAAAGCCCAAATCTTTGAAAATCATGTAATTAAGAAATCAAAGGCATTTTTGTTCCAATTGAAATGAAAGCACCAGTATCTTAAATTAACTTTGACTTAAATTGTTCAATTCATGACCTTGAAGGAGAGATGAGCCCACACTTGGCTTTTAAAGTTTTACAGAGGAATATGTAGAGGAATAAATCTGAAGAACAGCAAGGTCTTAGTGACTTAGATCAGAAATGTTACCCTAAGGCCTTCATTACTTGTGGCACACATTAGTCATTAACAAAAATTTATAGATTCTGGGACTAGAAAAGACGAGTTTAAGTGTTATTAATTTTGATTTTTTTTATAGATGCCAAAGAAAAAAAGATCATTTGATAAGAGACGGCAACGTGAAAGAGACAGAGATAGAAAAAGGCAGGCGAGACTTGATGCTAGAGATCCGTCACTAGATGAGACACTGACAGAGAGTTCTGTTTCTTGTGGGACAGAGCATGGAGCTGAGATAGCTCCTCCCGGTAATTTTCCGGGGCTTGGTTCAATGGGGTTGCCACCTAAAGAGGAAAAACCCCTGGCCAGGGTGCAGGCCTCACCTCGAGTGAAAATGCATTCACCTGCCCCGAGGTTGCCATCTCCTCGGGGAAGTCGTCTGTTTGTCCGTAACGAGGACAAGGCACCGTCCCCTGACTCCCCACCGTGGGTTTGTGCTCCAGCGAGGGCACCTGGATCGGACATGGGGCATATGTCTGGTCCAGCAGGTCAGGCGCAGCTGGATACCTCCAGGGAGGAGGAGACCAGTAGGATATCAAAAGATGAGGGCACTTTAACGAATATTAAAACTGAGTCTGAACGAATATTGAAAGGAAATTTGAACGAATACAATATAGAATCTGAAATGAAAACAAATAGAAATGAGAAAGAAAACAATGAGAAATATACTCTTTCAGAGAAAAATGAAGAAGAGAATATGAAAAGAAATGCAGATCAACGTTGGCAGACATCGTCTAAAGGCATTTACTATAATATATCCAACTCAATTCAGGGCTCTTTTCATCAAGCTCATCCTATGTTTGAAGAGAATGCTGGGACACAGTGTGTTGCTAATTGTTTAGCAGGGTTGGCATACCACAAACTTAAAAATGCAAAGAGCTGGAACACAGCAGACATGGACAGAATTTTAATGACAGGTGATGAATTGTACACATATCTGCAAAGATGTTCATCAATCAATGATAGGTATTTGCTAGTAGATGAATTACCTCAACACTTTGAATGCTTTAATAGATCATATGAATTCCATGCAAGTGAGACATATGCGAGTGTTGTCATTGCAGATGATAGTTTAAACTATGCAGATTTTAATGCCCTACCACTGTTTGATGCACTTAGACTTGCTCTTACAGACACTGATGGCTGTTTTGTTTGCTTTGGGGGAAATACTATGCTAGTAGGATTAACAGAGAGTGGCTATTTTGCTTTTGACTCCCATTCTAGGTCTTCTGATGGGATGTTAAGTGTTACTGGAAAGAGTACAAGAGTTTTATTGGAAAGTGAACATGAGGTGTTTTCATATCTTCAAGACCTTGCTCTGTCAATGGGATATTCAAAGGATGTTGAATGTAATTTGAGTGGTGTGACCTGCAAAATGAGTATGGCAAATGTAAGCGGTTTGCTTGAAAATGAAGAAGATATTGGAAAAATATCTGAAATTACCAATATTTCCTCAGAGATTATTGCTGAAACAAGTAATATAGATGATGAATTGATTTTAATTAGTCATGAGCAGTCTCAGTTTAGTTTTATGCCACTGAGTACAGGTTTGAAGAAACATTTGTGTCAAAATTTGAACATTCCATTCATTTGCATTGACAATTTTTGTGACAGCCAATGCACTGAAACTAATATCTCAGACCCAATGTTTGAAAAAGAAATTTTAGGAGATGGAAATTGCTTCTTTAGAGCCATTTCATTCAGTCTTACAAACTCTGAGGATTTTCACAATGTTATAAGGAACTCTGTCTGTGAGCATATGATTGAAAACAAAGAGTTATTTCAGTCATTTCTTAAAGATGGTGTACAGTCTGTGGAAAGCCATCTTTTGTCTACTGGAATGTCACGAGAAGGTACATGGGCTACCGAGGTTGAAATATTTGCAATGGTTCATTTACTGAACGTTGATATATACACATACTCTGAGCAACGTTGGTTAAGGTTTTCAGTTGATGAAGTAGAACCAAGTATGCAAAGCAGAAATGGGGCTATTTACTTGAACCATCAGCAGCAGAATCATTATAATGTTGTAATTTCGGTCACTGGAGAGGAATCAGACTTGACACAGTTGCAACAGAGTAAGAATCGCCATGAATATAAAAAACGATATCAAAACAGGACACGTATGCAGGAAAAGAGGCAATCTACATCAGAAATGCAGGGAAAAGTGAGTGCTGCAGAAAGAAGGAAACATACTTTAAGAAAGAGATACCATGAAGATAAACAATATAAAGAGAAAAAACTGAAAGTAGCGTCAATCAGATATGCAACAGATGATGACTTTAAGGAAAATGTCAAAAAGAAAAGTTTTGACAAGTATGTAATAGATGATGAATATAAGGAAAACACCAAGAAGAGAAGTATTGAGAGGTATGCTACAGATTATGATCACAGGGAAGATGTGAAAAAGAGAAGTATTGAGAAGTATGCTGCAGATTATGATCACAGGGAAGATGTGAAAAAGAGAAGTATTGAGAGGTATGCAACAGATTATGATCACATGGAAGATGTGAAAAAGAGAAGTATTGAGAAGTATGCAGCAGATTATGATCACAGGGAAGATGTGAAAAAGAGAAGTATTGAGAAGTATGCAACAGATCATGATCACAGGGAAGATTTGAAAAAGAGAAGTATTGAGAGGTATGCAACAGATGAACTGCACAGGGGTAATGTTAAAATGAAAAGTATTCAGAAATATGCAACGGATGTTGAACACAGAGAAGATGTAAAAGCAAAAAGCAAACTGAGGTACAAGTCTGATGAAATGCACCGGAATCTAGTGAATGCAGCAAGTACAAAGAGATATAGGGAGAATGAAATCTTCAGAGAAACAAAGCTCCAAGCTGCAGCTGAAAAATATGAAAGTGATGAATCTTTTAGGTCAAATATTAAAGCTACTAGTAAAAATCTATATCACTCCAGTGCAATAATAAGAACACAAAAAAAGGAAAGAGTAAAAAGTCAAAGAGTTGCTCAGCAAGAAAGAATGGAAAATCAGGAAGAGGTAGTAAGAATATTCAAAGAAAAGGTTATGCTTGGAATTGATTATTCGTGTTGTTGTTGTGATCGGCTTTTGTTTCAAAATCAAGTTCAAAGATGTGACCCAGAAACATATGTCAAAAATGAACGGGCAGCAAATATTGCAGAGATATGCATTCAGAAAAGGTATAGCCACCAGTGTACAGAAACATGTCCTGAGAACTGCATTAAGTCAAAGTTATGGATTTGTTATACATGTCATAGAAAAATATTGAGTGGTAAACTTCCAGCAGAAGCAGCAGCTAACAAAATGGCTCTTGAAGATGTTCCAAAAGAAATGAAAGAATTAAACACCCTAGAGAAACATTTAATTGCTTTACATATACCATTTATGAAAGTTATGGCTCTTCCTCACGGCGGTCAGAAAAACATCCATGGACCAGTTGTATGTGTACCATCAGATCTGAAGAAAGTCACAAGTTTACCAATGAAGCAGGGAGAAGATCTTCTATTAAGAGTTAAATTGAAGAGAAAGTTGAATTACAAAGGTCACAGTGAATACCAGTTTGTTGACCCAAGGCACATATTTGAGGCATTAAAATATTTAAAGCTGAACAATCAGTGGTATGAAGATGTAGCTGTAGATGCAAACTGGACAGATGACTTTGACTGTTCTCAGGAAGTTATGGAAAATGATGATGATATATCGGAGGAGGACGATCAGCAACACATTGCAGCAGACACTTGTTTACAGCCAGTTGATATTGCTCAGGAGGTTCTTGATCATTACTTTGATGATGTCTATGATATTGCTCCAGGAGAAGGAAATAATCCAGTGCGGATGTTACAAGAAGAGGGAAATGAAGCTAAGACCTTTCCATACCTATTTCCGACCGGACGTTTTTCATGTAATGACAACAGAGATACAAGAATAACATTGTCACGATACTTCAACAATCGACTAATGAATACTGACGACAGATTTGCAAAAGACAGTAGTTATGTTTTCTTTAGTCAATATATGTCCGATTTAAATCAGGTTATTGAGAAGACGCAGATATCAATTAGAAAATCAGTCAAGAGAATGGGAAGTGATCAAAATGTAACAGCAAGCATGGTACAAAACCCTGAAGTACTCTCAAAATTGATGAAAAATGATGAGGCTTTGCGATTCATGCAGCCAATACGTGGAACACCAGCATATTGGTCAGCAGCACAAAAGGATCTCTTTGCTATGCTTCGACAGTTGGGGATACCTACTTGGTTTTGCTCGTTTTCTGCTGCAGAACATAGATGGAATGATGCAGTTGCAACAATATTAAGACAACAAAATGATAACAGAGATCCTTGCAATTTGGACTGGTCTGAGAAAAATGAGGTGTTGAGAAGCAATCCTGTAACAGTTGCTAGAATGTTTGAGCATAGATTTCATGTTTTTCAGACAGAAGTTATATTTTCACCATCAGAACCAATTGGAAAAGTATCGGATTATTTCCAAAGAGTCGAATTTCAACAAAGAGGATCACCTCACATGCATTGTTTATATTGGATAGAAAATGCTCCAAAACTTGATGAGGATGGAGAAGACGCTGTGTGCAATTTCATAGACAAATACATCAGTTGTGAAGTGCCCTCTGAGAAAGAAGATTTAACTCTCAGGAATATTGTGTTAGCTGTACAACAGCACAGCAAAAAACATTCGAAGTCTTGCAGAAAGAAAGGCACAGACTGTAGGTTTAATTTTCCAAGACCACCTTCTGTATCTACTTTCATCAATTCTCCACTTGAGGAAGAAAACTTAGAAAAAGATCCTGAGGTTGCGGCAACTGAATTGAAACATAGATCAACAATTGCTAAAGAAACTCTGTTACAAGTTTGGGAAGAAGTGCAAGAGGAAGCAAAGGAAAAGGAAACAACAGAAGAAATTTTTGAACGTCTAGGTTTGACACAAGAGCAGTACGAGGAAGCACACAAAATCCTAACTAAAAAGAGATCAGTTGTTCTAAAAAGAAATCCATTTGAGCTGTGGATCAATCAGTACAATCCGTGCCTTTTAAAGTGTTGGGATGCAAATATGGATATTCAGTTTGTTTTAGATCCATTTAGTTGCATTGTCTATATAATTTCATATATTTCAAAGTCTGAGAGAGAAATGGGGATGGTGTTGAAACAAACAAAGATAGAGGCAGAAGAGGGAAATGAAAGTGCACGCTCCACCTTAAAGAAAATAGGATCTGTCTATTTGAATCATAGAGAAGTGAGCGCACAGGAAGCTGTTTATCGCGTTTGTAACTTGAAAATGAAAGAATGCTCAAGGAAGGTTGTGTTTGTTCCTGTGGGTGATAATCCTACTAGACTGACTAAACCATTGTCGCAACTGAAAAGAAACCATAGGAACGATGAAGATATTGAGAATGACGATGAGGAAGATGATATTTGGATGACAAATGTGGTAGAAAGGTATGAAAATCGACCAAATAAACCTTTGTTTCAGAACATGTGTTTGGCGGAATTTTGCTCAGAATTCAGAATACTCGCTAAATCACAGGTACCAAAGACAAAGAATGAAAATGTGTTTGAACTTCAGAATTCAAAGGGATTTATACAAAGGAGAACACGTACAAAACCTGCTGTCATAAGATACCCAAGATTCAGTGCAGATAAAATGCCAGAGAGGTATTACCGATGTATGCTACAGCTTTTCTTGCCATATTGGACAGATGCTCAATTAAAACCTCCAGGATTTGATCTCTATGAAACATTTTATGAAAATGGACATGTACGAATAACAGGAAGGCAGAAAGTGCAGTTAGTCAAATCCATTGTTGACTCGAACCGAATGCACTATGCTCAAAATGAAGATGTGATTGCAGAGGCCCAAGAAACCTTCGAAGACATAGGAGAACCAGAAGATGCATGGGCAAACCTTTGTCCTGAGACAGAACTAATGAGACAGGAATGTTCTGCCATGAGAAATGAACGTTTAGATTTGAATGTAACAGAAGAATTGCCAGATATGCAAACAGAAAATAATTCCGATGTCCTTTACAAGGTTCAACAGAATACACATTCAAAAGAGGAGATATTCCAGATCTTACAGAATTTAAATGAGACGCAAATGAAGGTATTTTATGTTGTGCGAGAGTGGTGTTTGAAGGAAATTTTTGGGAAAAAACCTGATGCATTGCACATTTTTATAACTGGTGGAGCAGGAACAGGCAAGAGTCATCTTATCAAAGCTATACATTATGAGGCATCGCGAATCCTTGGGAAAAATTTGACATCTCCTGACAGTGTTACAGTGCTTCTTGCCGCTTTCACAGGAACAGCTGCGTTTAACATCGGAGGGAATACTATCCATCATCTATTTTCCTTGCCAAAATATATGCCTTTGCCATATGAACCACTGAGGGAACAGAGTTTAAGTGAAATGAGAGTTCAACTTGGAGATCTGCAAATTTTAGTTATTGACGAAATTTCAATGGTGTACAAAAGATTATTATACTATGTCCATGAAAGACTTGTACAGATTAAGAAGTGTAAAGAACCATTTGGAGGAGTGTCAGTGATTGCCGTGGGAGATTTTTACCAGCTGCCTCCTGTTAAACAGCGCAAAGACGAAAGACTGTATAAAAACAATGTTCTTTATCCTGTAGATTATTGGCTTGACTTCTTCAAAGTAGTGGAGTTGACAAAAATTATGAGACAACGTGAGGACATCCCATTTGCGACAGCACTTAATTCACTTCGGAGTAGAGTAATAAAACAACAACTGGAAGAAGAAACAAAATCTATTTTGAATGAATGTGTAAGGGAAGGACCAGTAGATGTCCTCCATGTTTATGCAACAAATGAGGAAGTCAATGCCTTTAACTTAACAATGCTTAAGAGAACCTGTGAGGACCTTGTTGAAATTGATGCGCAAGACTTTACAAAAGATCGAACAACAGGAATGCTAAGCTTAAAAAGTAAGCCAACTACAAGGCCCAAAACAGACAATCTTTCTAGCAGTTTGTTAATGGGTGTTGGTGCACGAGTCATGCTTACACGAAACTGCAATGTAGATGATGGCCTTGTAAATGGAGTTATGGGACATGTTTCACATTTTGTATATAGTGAAAAACACGTGGAAAAAACTATTGTTGCAATAGGAGTAATATTTGACAATATCAATGTTGGTAAGAAGTCCGGAAGGAGAACAAAAGATGGAAACGTTGTTCTGATTGAAAGAGTTCAAGAGGAACTACTAGAACAAAAAACAAAGAATGTTGTAAGACACCAGTTTCCATTACGATTGTCTTGGGCGTGCACAGCTCACAAAGTACAAGGAATGACAGTTGACAAATTTGTAGTAAATTTAGACAAAACATTCTCTCCTGGACAAGGATATGTGGCACTGAGCAGAGTAACATCGAAAGGAGGCTTGTTTATTGAAACAAACAATGCAGAATCGTTGCAGAACAAAATATACGCTGACCCAGAAGTCAAAGCAGGTTTGCTAGGGATGCCACAATTGACACTACCAAGCTTTGATACATTAGACCAAGGCATTATAATCTTCCTTCACAACATTCAGAGTCTCAATAAACATTTTGTATGTCTACAAAAAGATGTTCGATTCAGGAATGCAGATATTATTTGCATAACAGAAACATGGTTGAGATCTGGACAAAATGTCAGTGCATTCGAAATGAATGGGTTTCATTTTTACCAAGCTGCTAGAGGAGATTTATACGATGACAGCAATGCTCAAACTTTACAGTTGCGTGGATCAAAGGGTGGAGGTGTGGCTGTTTACGTTAAAGAAACGGAACAGGAAAATATTGTCCATTCACTTGATGTAAAGAATATCGAAGGCATATGTGTGAAATGTGTTTCAAAGGAATTGGTAGTTTTGACTATCTATCGCCCAAACTCTTTGGATATTGCACAGTTTTTAATACAATTTGAAAAGGCGATTGCACTTTACAAATCAGTATTTAAGTTCGTTGTTTGTCTTGGGGACTTCAATGAGGATGCCAGATATGTAGGGTCTATTCAGAATTTTATGATTCAGCAAGGATTTAGGCAAATAGTTGATTTTAATACAACGGAAGGGGCAACTATCCTTGACCATGTGTATTTGTCAACATCTTTACAGGCAAAAGTGGAAAAAGTTCCAACATTTTACAGTTACCACGATGCCTTAATGGTAACTCTTTTAACAAGCACAATGAATTATTCATAGAATCGGTTCCTGATGTCTGTCTGGAATGTTTTTAAATATTAACATTTTAATGGGTTTGAATAAGCGAAAATTTTATTTAGAATTCAACTAGAACGAAATGTTTTAAAAGTTTTCATACGTATAACTAGCCCCACACTTGTGACACAACTTGTTACATACTATACTGTTTGTTGTTATTTTGAGCTTAAATATGATAAACACAATGGTATGCAAACAGAAATATATGGAGATAACCAAAAGTATTCAAGCTCGAAAAATAGGCTCACAAATATCTCCCAAAACTTGACAAATTTTCTATCATATCTGCTTACCAGTAAACATTTTAAGACATATAGAAGAAGAGTTGTTTAGAAATATGAGATCTTTCATTTGATTTGGATAAAAAGGGCTTGATCACTCGAATAAGGGGCCAAGAGGGACCAAAGGATTTTCCTGTATAACTCTATACACATCTTTTTTGTTATAAATAACTTGGTTAATCTTGATAATATGCAACAACATATTGTAAAAATAGGATCATATTTTACTTGATTAGACGCCATTAAAGGTACTTAGACACAGATTTGAAGTTAATATTTTCTCTACAATTAATATTTATCATTTATACGCATGCAACAAGATTGCCACATTTCCTAAGGATTAAGAATAAAATTAATATGTGAAAGTGCAAGGATGTGTCAATCAAACCCGCCCAAACATTTGAAATTTTAATATTTTTCATATGAAATAAGATTTTTAATTAATTTTTGTGTGACATGCTATTAAAATATATATGTCGTAATATTATAGAAAAAATAACTTCAAATATGTGTTCAAGTACCTTTAAGGGCCAATATGCTAAAATTCTTTGATTCTTTTTACTTCCAAAGGGGAAAATTTTTGAAAAGCTGTATCGAGTAAAATTATGTTCAAAATCGTATTTTAAACAAAATACAACCATTCCTTTCTTCTTTTTTTATACAAAAAAAAAACCCGTCAAATTAAGGACTTGAGGGACCGGTCCCTATAGATGTCTATCCTGTAAAGCTTGAAAAGGAAAAGAAATTTCTAAATAGCTGTTGCTAAAAAAAACGTTTTAAAGGTACTTGGACACAGATTTGAAGTTAATATTTTCTGTATAATATCACGAATTATATATTTTAATAGCATTTCACACAAAAATTAATTTAAAATCTTACTTTATTCAAAAGTTATTAAAACTTTAAATTTTCTGGCGGGTTTGATTGACACATCCTTACACTTTCACAAATTTTAACTTTATTCTTAATCCTTAGGAAAAGTGGTAATCCTGTTGTGTATTAATGAGAAATATTAAAATTTATAGTAAGATAAATAATTTTATTCAGAGTAGAAACGTTAAAAAGCAAAACTCGTATACAAGAATCGTCATTCCGAACTAAGAGTTGCGTACACAGTTTAGCAAATCGAGCACACTCGTGTTATGTATACAGTTTTTTGTAAACAGGCAAGAGCTCTGTTTTTGTTTTGTGTTTACGATTCACTGGGTGCGTTGAATCGCCAAAGTCTGTTCTCCACAACTGCACGGACTGACAATAAATTGTATATTTGTTTTGCTTTCGAACATGTCTACTCTGAATTTTCTGGATTATAGTATTAACATTTTTCATTAATACACAACAAGATTGCCATTTTTCATAAGGATTAAGAACAAAGTTTAAATTTGTGAAAGTGCAAAGATGTGTCAATCAAACCCGCCAAAAGATTTAAAGGTTTAATAACTGTTAAATGAAATAAGATTTTTAATTAATTTTTGTGTGAAATGCTATTAAAATATATAAGTCTTAATATTATAGAGAAAATAATTCAAAATATGAACTTCAAATCTGTGTCCAAGTACCTTTAAATCAATAGCCTTCTCATTTGACATAAAGGTAAACGTTCTGCATGACCCCTCAAGTACGGGGGCAAGATGGACCAACATAAGTTCGTCTTTGGCTGTTTTATAAATTTATATAAATCTAAAATTTAAAATAAATGAGAGAACTCTTGAAATCATGATCTTTGAACAAAGATCAGAGTCAAAATCATATCTCATCTTATCGAAAAATCGGACGGAAGACCTACTCGTTGCTCGCAACGAGATCGTATCTAGTTATTATTTTTCTTCTTCTTCTTCCTGGGTACTTTTTTGTCCGGGAATGATCTTGTAAACTGTTCGTCCGAGGTAGGTAAAACCTTTTTAGGGTAAGTAGACAAGTTATGCAGATTTGCGGAATCAAGATCATTTTGCGCGCACGTGCTTGCAAGAGCGCGCACGTGCAACACTTGAAATAACCAATATAATAGATATAGTCGGAACTTTTCTATTTTTTGATAAAATGCTTTGAAACTCATAATGTAAGGATACATTAGTAGTATAGACAAGATGGCATGGTCAAAATAGCAAGATCTCACGCGCATGCACGTGCGCTTTGCTCTGATTGGCTGAAACTAAAGTCTCAATATCTTTCTTGTTTCTTGTCATAATCTTTTGAAATTTTGAACATGGTCCTACATTATGAAGATCTACAGCATGGTATATTAAAATTTTAATAAAAGCATGCGCATGCACACGTGCTGTAATCTGATTGGCTAAAACTTTAAATGGCTATATCTCCTTTGTTTTTTGACAAAATGCTTTGAAATTTAAAACATAGTCATGCATTACGATATCCTAAAATATGATATAGAAAATATTCATGAAATCACGCGCATGCACGTGTGCTGCAATCTGATTGGCTGAAACTTCAAATGGCTATAACTCTCTTGTTTTTCAACCAAACAGGATGAGATTTAGAACTTGGATAAATATAAGGGACTCCTACAAGAAGGTGTAGTCATTATGCACGTGCTTGCACGTGCGTGCACTTGAAATGAGTAAAATAAAAAATACACTCGAATGAGTGCATTTTTTAATACTTTTGGATTAAATGCTTTGATATCATTAAAATTTAAGATAGTGTACACAAGATAATATGGTCGTTACGCACATGAACACGCGTGCAATGCCTATTTTTTAAATATATTTTGTATTTTTCTTGGAAGACCTTGATTAAGTCTAAATTCCATAAAGTATTTCTTATTTAATAGAGATAACAGGGAATATGGCACCAAAAGGGAGTTGGGGAGCGTTTGGGGAACATCTGTAACGGTCCCCGTTACAATTAGCACTAGTTTTTAAGTTGTCTCGAAGCTAGTTGAGTTGTGAAGTTAGAGAGCTCAGTAGAGGACAGATAACTCTGGAACTCTTTAACAAGGTCACTGAGATAGGCAATATAATCATCAAATGTCTTCTCTTGGCTCTTTAATTTCTCCAGTAATGACTTCTCTATTTGGTTTAATTCTTCCATATTTTCTGAGAGTACTGTGTCCACCATGTTTTTGAGAGACTCGGCTTCAGCCTTCATGGATGTCCGTATGCTGTCCATGATCTGTTTAACTTCTGTGGTATCTTCCCGAACTTCTCTCTGTAAATCCTGTGATGTAGGAACAAAGTAGTTATGGATTTTAGAGAGCTCCTTTTGGCAAAGTTCAAATGTCTGTGTATATATAGTTTCTAAATCAATAAAATGATGCCCCCAGTGCTCTTGCATTGTTGAACACTTTGAACATATAGGAATGTTACATTCTTCACATAGAATATCCATTTCTTTGGTGGGGTGGATCTTGCATTTTATCACAGGGAGTTGTCGTCTACGTTGCTGATAAAGGACCACTTCATGATTCTTGTTTTCTGGAATCTTTAGATGTTGGTCTCTGCATTGTTCACACATCTGTTGATGACAGGAATTGCAGTAATTAAAATTCACAATTTCTCTCACAATCTTCAAAACCACACTCTAGAAAGTGTTGAGCAGTGCCTGGAATTTTTGATTTTGAAAGTGCCATCTGAAATAAAGATAGAGAAGCTCTTTACATAGGTATAGAAACTCAAATTATATAATTATCATTTTATGCTGCACTGTACGTAAACAATATTTAGTCTGACAAAACAGCTTTTTTTGTCCCCCGCTTTCGCGAAAGCGAGGGGACATTAAATCTCATTCGTCTGTCCGTCTGTCTAGCTGTCCGTCAGTCTGTCTAGCTGTCCGTCCGTCACAAAAACTTTAAACTTGCCCATATCTTTTGATTTAGTGGAGCTATGACTTTCATATTTCACATGTGTAATCCTTGTGACAAGACCTTTCTTTCGGTACCACCAAATTTGACCTTTTGACCTTGACCTTGGAGTTTGACCCACTTTAACACAAAAATTCTAAACTTTTATTTTGGCCATTTTTGAATGGTAGGTACTAGGACTTTTATATTTCACAAATGTATTCTTTGTGGCAAGACCTTTCATTGGATACCAACAACTTTGACCTTTTGACCTTGACCTTGGAGATTTACGTACTTATGAAAAAACTTTAACCTTGACGATAACTTTTGAATGGTAAGGGCTAGGGCTTTTATACTTCCCATATGTAATCCTTGTGAGAAGACCTTTCATTGGATACCATGAATTTTAACCCTTTGACCTTGACTTTGGAGTTGACCTGCTTTTTAAAAACTTTAACTTTCGAACGGTTAGCGTTAATGTTTTCATCGTCCACATAGGTATTACTTGTGGCAAGACCTTTCTTAAGAAACCAACAACTCAGACCCTTTCACCTTCGAGTTTGAACTACCTTTCAAAAATTTATCCTCGACTATAACTTTTGAACAGGTGGTGCTAAGGATTTTGTATTTCACAATCGTATTTCTTGTGAGAAAAACCCTACTTTGGGTAATAATATATTTAATTTGCACTTAAGAAAAGTTTAATCTTCGTTTTTTTGCCATACGGGGTCATCAGTGTTTCACAAACACATATTGTTCCTTATATTGAAAAGAGATAGGGCTTTCATATTTGACATGTGCATTACCTTTGACAAAATGTCTCTGAGCATGCTATGATTTTTTACCCCTTGACCTTGACCTTCACGATTGACCTTAGGGTGTTCATATTAGACACAATATGTCATAAAAAATAACATCTCACCCAAAGTCACCGAAAGCGGGGGACCACAATTCTTAGAATTTGCTTGTTCTGTCATAATGCTTATGTATGTCATATTTGGGAATTAGATTGAACAACTTGAAAAATAAAATGCTAATTTTCTTGAGAAGACTTCAAATTACATTAGATTTGTATACAGTATTACATGTATTATATTACATGAAGTGATATAGTTTCAGCGTTTCAAAAAATATTTCTGGTTGCATTTTCAGATCAAATCCAAAGACTGTTTTCTGAAAAGAAATAAAGTCGTTTACCATGCATAGTAGTCTTCTATACTTACATTGGTTTGAATTACCTCTAAATACGTTTGTCAACAAAATGAAACGTCAGAGCGAGAGATTTGTTACCTGTAAACTGTGTAATTTACTTCCTGGTTAGAGAAATAAAAATAGATCTATTTAAATCACCTGACCAAAAATCATGACCACATGTACCTGCTTTTTTCAATATAGGCGTCGGTCAGGAAGGGGGCTAAACCAACCAAAAAAAGTTTGAGCGCAATTTTACAATGCCATTATGTCTACCTTCGAAAAAGATACATCCTTCCCCCTTTCTTGATTAACGCATTGGCGTCGGAAGCAAATTGAAAGGTCGGGGAGGAGGGTTTAATTCAATTGAAAAACAGACTATTTATCAAACATCTTATCGTTTGTCATCTTGAACATGAGTTAAGGCAATGGAATGGAACGATGGACCATTCATGTCGAAAGCTATGTTATAGTATAAGAAAATGATCTTTTTTAGGTTAGAATTTCGGATTAGACCGTTTAAATCGGGGCCCCGTGTCGCAGTAGGTGTTGGCACGAAAAAAATCCCTTGCCGTTCAAATGGCCATGAGTGCCGAGTATAGGACAAAATTTGTAGCTCTCCATCTGCAAGTGGTGGCGTCTCCAAATTTTCATGAGGGGTGTTAAACAACAGAAAAACGAATAAAAAAATCCTCTTTCATAAGATTTGTTTTTTAAATTATGGACTTTTTACATCAAGTATTCATAATTGTTAGATGAAATGTCAAAGAAAATTTTATTATAATCAAGATTCAATTTTCACCTACAGGTTTGTCGCACTGTAGGCTTGCTTTGCCCCCCCCCCCCCATCTTCTTTGTCGATGTACATATATTCAGAAAAATGTTTTAAATTTTAACTCCCTATCTGAATGCACATCTTTGGAAAATTCAAACCGTGGGGGATAGAGTATGCCTTTCTCTAATATTGCAGTAATTTTTTTCAGGAATTTGCCCATGTATGACCGAACGGTAACTAATAGTGTGGAGAGGGCCTGCAGCATCCAAATAAAAGTACCGCAGAAGACTGTTCTTAGAAAATGTCTAGGACCCTCCCCTTGTACATGTATTATGGACATGCAAAAAGTTCGGATCCTATACAGAGTGATAGGGTACCAGAAAGGAGTGACAGGCAAGAGGATGAAAATTGGTTAATTTCAGTTTCTAAATCCACACAAAATATCTTTTCCATAGCAGTCATTTTGCTTTGAGTTCGTCCCTGTGTCAAATTGTGTGATTTAATGTTTATTATGCATGTACATGTACCTTATATAAATAGATCCACCTCTTTTCACAATTTCCAAACCCTCCCCAATATTTTGTAATCTGCTTCAGACACATTAATAAGTGCTGAAAATTCCAGGAGGGGATAACGGAGGCACTTGCACGCCGTAATTGTAGCTAAGCGCTTCTCCCACCAGCTGAGAAATAGCTAGCCTAAGGGCTTTGGAGTGAGTTTGGGCAACTTTCTTTCATTTTATTTTTCCTTGTATACGTTTCCTTGCAAATATCTTGCCATTTTTATGGCTCCTCTACTCTTAAAAATCGATGTCACATACCTGTAAGTGTTACATATACAAACAATTTAAGTAACCAGTGAGTACATACATGCATGTACTTTGTTATCCATACTGTAGACAATGCTTGTGTGTTAAATTAAGTCATTTTCACAAAATGAAATATTTGCCTTAAAGCAAGAAAAAAAAAAAACAAAGAAAATGGTTCGCCTGTGCAATTGCAAGAATGCACAGAACACAAATTAAAGCTTTATATCTGTGTGGAGAGGTAAGAAATAGATGTAACAGGGTGGCTGCAACTGTCACTGATGTTGTCAATGTTCTCTGAGAACATGGGAACCAAATCACTTTTTCATTTTCTAGCATTTCTGACGAGTGGTACAGTACATATTACTGAGATAAAAAAAAAATCTATATATACAGTCTACAACACCCCCCCCCCCCCAAAGTTTTTATTAAGGTAACTCAATGGTTCCTAGTTAATCTGAGAAATTCTTTTAAAATTGTTTTTACATGCCATCTCCACTCTAACTATAATGGAAGGGAGGTAACTCAATTTCTTTAACGGAATATAAACGTAAACTCCTTGTATATTATCTGAAGAATAAATATGAAAGCTATCTTTACATGTACATGTAGTCTACAAAACTTGTGAATAAAAGGGGACGGGGGAGGTTGGTTGGAATAGTTGGTTGAAGCTGTCACCCCACCCGGATGAAGCTTGAGCTGGATTAAACAAGGACATACCAAATTGATTATTTCTATTTCAAAAATTAAGATACTCAATTGAATCCGCATGACATGTAAGCATTACTCAACAAGACATTTTCTGGCTATAATGTTCATGAAATATCCCCCCCATAACAAAAAAAAAAAACAAAAAACAAAAAACAAAAAACGCTATCTCGTGATCGAACTCTTTCTAAATAATGAAATTATATAACAAGAGAGTTTCTTTTAAGAATTCATCAAAGAAAATTTGTTACGGAATTCAAGAAAGCAGTTTTCTTTCCAATTTCATTTAAATGTTTTATTCAAATTTTACACAATGATATTGATTTATAATATTAATAATTGTAACTATAGACAGCCCAGGGTTTTTTGGCTGTACTCTGTTACCCCTTTATGTCTAAATCTATCGTACATCTGCATGTAAACTTTTTTACCATGAACTTGTAATTTTTGTAGACTTTATGAATTCCTCTACAGTAGAAAAGACTCAATCACTACAAAATATTGAATCAATTCAGTTCAGATGCATCTTTATCCCAAACTGAAAGATCTTTCAGATGTTCATTTCCTGGCTTCAAAAAATCCCCAAATACACATGCGCGGACAAGTCCGGAAGTAGCTGCGTATGGGTCGACAGAGGAGGGTGGTCTTCTGTCCTCCATGTAGCCCCGCCCCTCGGCCGCCACCAGGGGCGGGATCCTGATCGTAGTGAACACTTTATTTTCCCCGTCCACCACGAAGTCGTCCTGCCGGGGGTGCCAGTGCCCTGACTTGTTTGCGAGTCTCTCCGAGTTGTCTTTCTCCAGAGTTTGGTCGTAAAGTTGTAATAGCGGCAAAGGGTCAGATTTGGATAATACTTCAATTGCATGGTTTATAAATCTGGAATCAGATTAAAACATTCACTGAGTTACCTACATTTTCATTAAATAAGATTCAAACTTCGGTCCATTATATCACATAGTGAATAACTAAAACTTGAATTTGTCTTATGGGAAGACCGACATTGTTGCCTGACGTCACGGCGTCAGGCTGTATAAGGATTGATATTTTCATAATCCGAAACTAATAGATCATACCTAGAGAGCTATATTTTGTGCAATCTGATTCACATCGGAATTCTTTATCTGCATTTTTAGAAAAAAACAGTTTTCAGAAAAAAAGAGTAAAATTACTGATGCAAAATACTGCAGTGTTTACTTCCTTTACTCTTTCTGCATGGAACAATTATTCCATGTGATTCACCGTTTCAATATGTCCGTGTATCCATTTTTCTTCAGTTCTATACTACTGGATCAGTCCACTTATATTCTACGAAAGGGGTGAATCGCTCTTTTCGCGCCAAATGTCACTGCTTTCTTCGCGCCTTTTCCTTGGGTCGTTCTATTGTATGAATGGGTGTTCCATCTTCCATGGAATTAAAGTTTATCCTAATGGTTCAGAAATCATATCTACAGATGGATGCTTTATCTCATTCTTTAACAACACATCGTATAATCTATCAGTATACGGACATGCAACACTAAAGAAACAAGTGCAAAATCTTGGATTTTTTGTTCCACAAAGGTTTAGTAGTGAATTTACTTATTTCATTCTTAATATATGATAGTGGGACTACCCCCCCCCCCTTTTTTAAAGAAAAAAAAATAATGAAAACACACATTACTACCATCTTTTAGAATGTTGACAATGCATGATTTGGTAACAGAATTTATGATAGGTGTTACAAAGAAGTTCGAAATCAATTAATTTAGATCAAAGGGCAGATTACTCCGCTTGCAGAAAACCCCACAGAATACCAACTCTTTAATGCAGTGTAGAGATGATTCTTCTAAAAGTTGAATAAAATCAAGATTTCATTTACTCAAGGTTCTCAAAAACAAAAGTGTTGCTCAAAAGGTTTATCACTCCTCATGCAGATATTGATTGATTTAGTCAGGCAAGCTTTTTAAAAAGCTGTTTCTTGTTTGCAACAAGATTTTATCGAGTTCTTTTAACCTTTTTTTATTAAAAAATTAATGCAATGATTTAAAGAAGAGAAGCTTACTTGATTCCGCCTTTTTCCCTCATTTTCCTGACGCTGAAGTTGAGATGTCCCCCAGAGAAGAAGGCCTCCCCACTGACCGGGGCGGCTTTCAGGGTGACCCTCAGACCGTACATCTCCGCCAGCCTCAGTAGGATATACCGGGACATCTGGAGGTGGTCCCCCACCGTCACCCCCAGGCATGGCCCCACCTGATACTCCCACTGAAAGATACATGCATACCTAATCATATACACAACGTTACACCTACATGCACCTAAAATAATCTTGTCTTCTTTGTCTGTCTATATAAAATGAAACTTTTTTATCTGTGAATATCTTTATTTCAACTAGTAAGATTTTTTTTAAACATCAAGAAAATTTTTGTATCAAAGCAAAAATTCCTTGATGTATCATCTTGTCGGCAGATTACATACTACCTGTACAGAAGAAATACCTGAGATGGCCCATTTTCCCGTATACATCCACTGACGTAAATCCCGGCGTAGATGCAGGCCTGTAGATGTTTGATTGACAGGTCCCTCTCTATCCCGACATTCCTGTCGTGTTCATGTCCAATACTGCAGTAAATGACTAGGGGAGATAGTAATTGAATTGATACTTACTGTACAAGGATATTCTTCAAAGTTTATTTTAAGGTGTAATATCCCTCTGATTAATGAGATAACTTCCCAAGGAAAATGTTCCAAGCAATTCAATGAATTGCCTTGTCAGTATTTAGAGACTTTAATATTGATGACCATTTCATTGTCAACTCATTCAAAACTTAAATAATTAAACAATATTATACGGTACTAATGTTGATTTTTAGTTTCTATTGCTAATATTTTTACTCAAAATGTACGACGTCGTTAGATTCTAATTGTTCAACAATGGTCAAGTTAGTTAAGTTTCACATTCCTTACAATATCTAAACTTTTCACTAAAGAAAAAAAGATAAAGGTTGGAAACTGATGTTCACGAAATTCTACAAGAGGCCCATGGGCCACATCGCTCACCTGAGTAACTTGGGCGATGCAGTATTTTAGCAGATTTCCCCTCTTGCTGTACCTATCGTGCCCCCTACCCCTTCCCTTTCATGATTTTAATACTTTAGAACCTACACTACCCCATGCAGAATGCTTCCACATAAGTTTGAGCTTTCCTGGTCCTATGGTTTTTGAGAAGAAGATTCTTAAAAGATTTTTCCTAAATATATCTATTTAAAACTTGGATTCCCTATTGTGGCCCCTCCCTACCCCCGGGGGTCATGATTTTAACAATTTAATATCTACACTACCCAAGGGTGCTTCCACATAAGTTTCAGCTTTTCTGGCCCAGTGGTTCTTGAGAAGAAGATTTTTAAAGATTCGTTATATACATTTCTATGTAAAACTTGGATTCCCTATTGTGGCCTCGCCCAACCCCCTGGGGTCATGATTTTTATAATTTAATATCTACACTACCCAAGGATGCTTCCACATAAGTTTCAGCTTTCCTGGCCCAGTGGTTCTTGAGAAGAAGATTTTCAAAGATTCGTTATATACATTTCTATGTAAAACTTGGATTCCCTATTGTGGCCTCGCCCAACCCCCTGGGGTCATGATTTTTATAATTTAATATCTACACTACCCAAGGATGCTTCCACATAAGTTTCAGCTTTCCTGGCCCAGTGGTTCTTGAGAAGAAGATTTTTAAAGATTTGTTCTATATATTTCTATGTAAAACTTGGATTCCCTATTGTGGCCCCGCCCTATCCCTGGGGGTCATGATTTTTATAATTTAATATCTACACTACCCAAGGATGCTTCCACATAAGTTTCAGCTTTCCTGGCCCAGTGGTTCTTGAGAAGAAGATTTTTAAAGATTTGTTCTATATATTTCTATGTAAAAATTGGATTCCCTATTGTGGCCCCGCCCTACCCCTGGGGGTCATGATTTTAACAATTTAATATCTACACTACCCAAGGATGATTCCACATAACTTTCAGCTTTCCTGGCCCAGTGGTTCTTGAGAAGAAGATTTTTAAAGATTCGTTATATACATTTATATGTAAAACTTGGATTCCCTATTGTGGCCCCGCCCTACCCCCCAGGGGTCATGATTTTAACAATTTAATATCTACACTTCCCAAGGATGCTTCCACATAAGTTTCAGCTTTCCTGGCCCAGTGGTTCTTGAGAAGAAGATTTTTTAAAGATTTGTTATATATATATATTTCTATGTAAAACTTGGGTTCCCTATTGTGGCCCCGCCCAACCCCCGGGGGTCATGATTTTAACAATTTAATATCTACAAGGATGTTTCCACATAAGTTTCAGCTTTCCTGGCCCAGTGGTTCTTGAGAAGAAGATTTTTTAATGACCACACCCTATTTTTGTCTTTTCTTGATTATCTCCCCTAGTAAGGGGACTTGGCCCTTAATTTTAACAATGTATACTCCTCTTCACATAAGGATGCTTTGTACCACGTTTTGTTCAAATTGGCCCATTGGTTCTTGAGAAGAAGTCGAAAATGTGAAAAGTTTACAGCCTAACAGACGGACGGACCAACGGACGGACGGACGACGGACAAAATGTGATCAGAAAAGCTCACTTGAGCCTTCGGCTCAGGTGAGCTAAAAATTTACTATTTTCGCCAATTAAAATTCGTTGATTTTCCCCCTTCTGCTACTTAGCCATAATATTTTTTTTTATTTCCAAAGTTCTATCATCTATGTTGCTTTCACAGTTTTGTCCTTTACCAAGTAGAAATAAACTGCAGATAAATTTATTTAAGGTAAAGCAGCCTACTGAGTGAGGAGTAGTCGTAGGTTTTGTTGTCATAGCTGGCTGGCTTTCCGTCATCTCTCATCACCACGTACTCCTGCTCTATACCAAACCACGGGTCGTGGGGCTGTGTGGGGCGGTGTCCCGTCAATGGGTCATGTTTTAGTCTCTCCATTGTTTCTACACATTGGACTCTCGTGTTTATACCTATAAATGTAATCATTTTAAAAAAAACTTTAAATTATTTTTTTGGTGAAAACATCTTTATATTTCTGTTTTTATCTCTTGCTTAGAAGTAACATCAAACAATCATTATATAAGATATCAAAATACACATGGATAATGTTTTGCTACCCCCTCCCTCCCCCCCCCCCCCCGAGCACATACAGTTGATAAATAAAAAAAAAATAAAAATATTTTACCAACTCAATGATGTTGCATGTTTTTTTTATTTGTACAAAATTTTATTCACACAAACTGAATGTGATCGGGCAGCAGGCAAAGCCTACATGTATTTTAGCCCTCTCCCTAACTTTTTAATGTGGTGCTATGTACCTGCAGGTTTGTCCAGTGTTAGCCACATGTCACAGAGAACCAGCTTATGGGGACTTTTCAGGAAGGGATTTTCAAACATGGCCACTGGCTTCATTATCATATCAAAAAATTCAGAATCGTCTTGGTTGATGCTGTTCCACATATAGTTATCCCAAATAGGACAATCTGGAGAGAAAAAAATGACATTATATCTACTGAATTCAACTACGTAATGAACACAGAAGATTTTTTCGGGGTGCCAAATGATAGATAAAAGTGTTTAATAGTTTTGCTTTTTAGTCGCACCTTGGACAGTCTTTGGCTCAGTGTCCACTACTCGAACTTTACTCCAGAACTGATAGTTGGTGTGGTTCGCGAACACATACTCCAGAATGACGCGGTTAGAGGAGCGAGGAACATCAGGGGAGCTGACGAAATGTAGCTTACTGTTCGTCTCCATATTCCTGAGGCTGAAAAATGCTATATGAATTCAGAGGTTTTTAATACATGTATATACAATCATTTGCATGTACTTTGGAAAATGTTTAATATAATATTAAAAGTGTTTTATAGAATGATGCATGGATAGTAAAAATAAATATAATTGTTTTATACCAAGAAATTAATGCTAGAATAATTAAATTATTGAAGAAGGCAAGAATACTTAGTATGCAGATGTTCATAGTAAAAGATGTTCATAGTAAAAGATGTAAAAGAAAGCTCATACAAACCTGATATATGTTGAGAATTAATTAATTATCCAGGAAAACAGACTTCCTATCTATAAAGCACAGCTACATATACACATCTGTCACTCTTTCCTCCCGGCCTTGAGAAAACAGAAATATTCATAAATGTAGCTGTACTAAATAAATGGACGGTGACCTGACCTGTTAACGAACTGTAACGAGAGCAAGATGGCATAATGAGGCTTACTTAGAAGTATAGAGCATGTTTTCATTATACGGTAGGTTTAGTCCATACCGAGTAAAGAGCTGACCTCAATATATGGAAAGGGGACATCTATTGTAATCAACCCATTTAATTCTTTGGAAAGATCTGTATCTACAAATAATGGTTAATTAGATACACTGACTTCTCGCTAACAGCTTCTCCAGTTGAAATGAATTAAAAGAAAAATGAATGTTAAATATTTTTTATTCAAATTGTTTTAACTCCGCAGAAACGCACGGCGACTTAAAACTTTCATATCATATAACCGACCGCCTCCTGGCGGCCGGTAATGATTGATGAACAGAAATGAAAGCCAGCGTATTGCTTTGTTATATACGTTAAAAGAGAATGGTACTATACATTGTAAATCTAAAATACAGCACATGCTATCGGGGGGGGGGGGGGGGGGTTTTAGTGTTTAGTGGGGGGGGGGGGGGGGGGGTTCGATCCAAGAGAAATTTTTGACTGACAGGTCAAAAAATATTAAGAAAAGGTTTACGGACGTTTTGGAGAGGAACCAACCATGGATTCGTAGATGTTGCATAAATATATGCTGACAAAATTATTGAAAGGACACGAAAGTTCTGTCTTCTTGTATATAGTGTAACGTTTTTCTCTCTGTGCTCAGTCCACGTCACAAAATATTGTGGATCCCGTGTAGAAAGTCAGAAACTCTAGATCTTTATAGATCTAATATCAGAACAACGACAAAGTTTGTTTTAACGAGTGTATTAAAAGTATTTCAACGTAGTTAACAATCCAGTACAAGCAATTTATCACAAGTATATCTGCTCACTGACTCTCTCTCCTTATATACCCCACAGGGGCCTGTAACATACTGTATTTGATTAAAACGTAATCACTATATGTATACAAAAAGAGAAAGGGAAACAACGTCAACCCGAATTTACACAGGGTCGATCTCGGAAATGATTCGTGTTTTTAATAAAATACCTTGCAGTTGTGAAATAACGCCTGGGATCATTCAGCAATAATCACTCTTTAATAAAATTATCATTGCGGTCATTTAAGAATCGTGTAAGTCGTGTTTTGCAGATCCGATATCCTGTTATGCAGTCGATGTAGTTTAAGGAGGCTGGGGGGTCAACAATTTAACCACAAATTAACCACCAGATTTAACTAATTTTTTTAGATATGATATCTTAAGCTGTCAACTATCATTTGGCAAAAAAATATTTAAAAAATTTTAGTTTTAAAATTTGATCATTTTCTATATCTTTATATGGAGCTCTTCTTTTAAAGGAGATAGAAATAGTCTAAAAATGGCTGCCACCCCCCAGCCTCGTTAAGTCGTCCACTAAAGTCGGTAAATATTGCATCCAAGATTCAACGCGAGATGTGATTGGTCAATAGTGCTTTTCTAGAATAAATCTGACCAATCAGGCTCCGCCTTTTACCTATTATGGGTTTTCCAAAATGTCGTCTGTTCTAGGCTCGGGATCTTATTGTGAACGAAAAACCCACAGTATTTATTCAAATCAGAGAGGTTATACATTTTAATTGCAATTAACAAAAGAAAAAGATGATTTTCGTGAACGCTGGACCTTTAGTTTGTGTTTTCCATCTCCAGAAAGACTTAAAAACTGGAGAAAATGTATGAATTTTACCTCGTTTTAGTGGACGACTTAAAGTACGTCGACACGCACAACTGAATATCGAGTTAGTATTACCCAACTTAAACGCTATATAAATAAATAATGTTTCTGTTTTATTAAAGAATATTCATTGTAGTATGATTCTAGCTAATATTTAATTTGCTGCATTGTTTATTTTTATGGAATAAGAAATATTTCCGAGATCGACCCTGTGTAAATTCGGGCTGACATTGTTTCCCTTTCTTTTTTTGTATACATATAGTGATTACGTAAAATCAAATACAGTATGTTACAGGGCCCTGTGATATACCCTGCCTGACACCTAACGTGAATTAGGGCACCTCGTTTGGGCGATCGGCTCCATCATTAGGGCACCTGTTAGGGCAATCGGCTCCATCATTAGGGCACCTGTTAGGGCAATCGGCTCCATCATTAGGGCACCTGTTAGGGCAATCGGCTCCATCATTAGGGCACCCTGTTAGGGCAATCGGCTCCAAGTATTAGGGCCTCTGCACCATAGTTAGGTGTCAAGACACAATATATTCATAGTATCTGATAAGCACCATGTTAATTAGGACACTAATTAGACTGCCAAGAATAGGGCGCTAATCAGGTACCATGATTAGGGCTTATCAAATAAACAAATAATGATATTCCTATTTTATTAACAACCGTAACATATTTACATATAGAAACACAAAAAAACATTACATTAGTAAACAAATTGGGAAAATGATACATATATTAGAAGACACTGTATCATTACATGACTATAAGCCTTTTATCTAACATATACATGTAGTATATAATACTCCATTGAAAAAATATTATGGACTGTTCATTAGCCTTTTTAGCCCACCTGAGCCGAAGGCTCAAGTGAGCTTTTCTGATAAAAATTTGTCCGTTGTCTGTCGTCGTTGTTGTCGTTAACTTTTCACATTTTCTACTTCTTCTCAAAAACCACTGGGCCAATTTCAACTAAAATTGCCACAAATTATCCTTGGGTGAAGGGGATTCAAGTTTGTACAAATGAAGGGCCACGCCCTTTTCCAAGAGGAGATGATTATGAATTAGAGAAAAATTATTGGCATTTTAAAAAAAATCTTCTTCTCAAGAACCACTGAGCCAGGAAAGATGAAACTTATGTGGAATCATCCTCAGGTAGTGTAAATTCAAGTTTGTACAAATCATGACCCCCGGGGGTAGGGTGCGGCCAAACTGGCCGATCAAAGTTTTACATAGGAATATAAGGGAAAACTTTTAAAATCTTCTTTTCAAGTACTCCAAAGCCATGATTATTGATATTTACATGTATTGTATATGGAATCATCCTCGGGTAGTGTAGATTCTAGATTGTTGAAATAATGACCCCGGGGGTAGGGTGGGGCCACAATGGCTGATTAAAGTTTTACATAGGAATATATAAGAAAAATCTTTAAAAACCTTCTTCTCAAGAACCATTGACACAGGAAAGTTGAAACTCATGTGGAAGCATACTCAGGTAGTGTAGGTTCAAATTTGTTCAAATCGTGGCCCCTGGAGGTAGGGTGGGGCCAAAATGACCGACCAAAGTTTTACATAGGAATATATAGGGAAATCTTTTAAAATCATCTTCTCAAGTACTTCAAAGCCATGATAAGTTATATTTATATGGAATCATCCTCAGGTAGTGTAGATTCTTGTTTGTTAAAATCATAAACCCAAGGGATAGGGTGGGGCCACAATGGGTAATCCAAGTTTTATACATTTACATGTAAATATATTAAAAAATCTTCTCAAGAATAGCAAAGCTATGATAAGTGGTACAGGTATTTATATGGAAATATTCTCAGGTAGTGTAGAATTAAATTTGTTTAAATAACAGCCCCCAATGCAAGGGTAGGTTGGGGCCACAATGGTGGATCAAAGTCTTACATAGAAAAATAAAGGGAAAAGTCCCAAGAACAGAAAAGCTATGATTAGTCATATTTCCATGTAAGCATCCTCATATATTGAAGATTTAAATTTGTTCAAATCATGACCCTCTGGGGGTAGGGAGGGAAACAATAGGGAATCAAATTCAATTTTTTACAAAGTAATACACTTGTATATAGGAAAAAAATGTTTAAAAAAGAAATCTTTTTATCAAGAACAGCAAAATCATATGCTATATTGAAATGAAGGCATTCTCAAATAGTATTTTAAAAAATTCAAGTCCCCCCCCCCCCACCTCAGTAAACTTTCAGTTCTGATCTGATATGTTCTTTTTCTAGCCGATGTGCTCAGGTGAGCGATATGGCCCCTGGGCCTCTTGTTACTTGTGTGTGAGAATATATATATATAGGGAGGTAAAAAGTATATTGCAGTATACCTTCCAATTTCTATAATTGCACTAATTTGGAAGGGTGATACATGTAGTGTTTTGCGGGAAGGGGTTTGCTTATTTCAAGAACATTTTGAAAGATGCTTTTATTTTTCAAATGAGAAAGACTGTCAATTCTTAAAAGAATATTCTGTTTCTTAACAATACATGTAGTCGTAAAAATTCCTCAAGGGTCAAATTATCCCGTTCTGTGTAAATTAAAACATGACATATTTCAATTCTTTATTGAAAAAAAAATTATCGAACGAAAAATTACTTATTTTCAAACAAAAAATATGTTTTATAAGATAAAATAATTTTCCTCAATGTGTTTATGTTCAAGTACTGTATTGTATTATACGTAAACAGTTTGGTTGTGTGAATTGTGTTTTATATCTATATTTTCTAATGATGCAACGTCCATATCATTGCAAATTCCGCATAAATGTAAAAAAAAATCTACTAAGAAAAGAAGACAGATTTGTTTGCACCTTGATGTTTATATCTATTGGTACAAATAAATAACTAAATCCTGTTTATTGACTCCTTCTGGGCACACCTGATCCCAGGTGTCCGTGGCTTTTTTCCCCTTTACAGTCAGGATTCAAATTGTTATAGGATTTGAGAGACCAGTCTCCTTTCGTTTTCATAGGTTATACTAGTCTCGTTTACTAATTTTTATTTGAAAATAAAAAGTTCAGAATATATGACGTTTTCCAGGCATTTTTCCGCGATTTTGATATTTTACAGACACAAGTTATTTATCAAAATCGTGAAAAAAAGCCTGGAAAACGTCGGATATTTTTTCCTGGCACGTAGACTATCAAAACCTATTGAAATAAAGACCACTATTTGCATACAAAATTATGTTACTATTTCAATACTGGTTTTTTAGTGTAAGTGCGTGTACATGCAGGTTTGTAACAGATAAAAAAAATGCAACTATGATTAACACATTCAATTTATTCGCTGAATTATTATTCATTTGGTTTTGAGTTTCTTTGGTACTTTGTATTTGGACTGTTTTGGTGTTGACTCCAAAGATGCCATATAAGCCCTGATATACAAAAACAAGAACAACGTTCCCGTCACAGCGGGTGGTATGGCGGAAGTAGTATCTCCAAGTGCAATATGGGTAAAAACAGCACCACCGGAAATAAGAGCCAGAATCCCTGTAGCTACAGTTTTTATTTCACTGGAGAAGAGTACAGCCAGACTACAAGCCACCTCGTACACTCCGACAAATATCCTGTAATTGTCTGGGTTAGGTGTGTATCCGATCAAGGTCAAAGGGCAAACCTTGGAAAAATCCTGAAATTCTCTCGCCTGGAAAAAAAGAGTCATTGTCATTGTCAACACTCTAAAGGTTTCAAGTTCCAAGATTTATTTAATACCGTAATTTAAGTTTATCATTCAAATTTAAATTTCTTGGACAAACTTATGTCGCGTAAATCATTTTCAATTGCTAAATGGCATAATCTTGGTATT
The DNA here is from genome assembly GCF_032062105.1 of Saccostrea cuccullata. Taxonomy (NCBI): domain Eukaryota; kingdom Metazoa; phylum Mollusca; class Bivalvia; order Ostreida; family Ostreidae; genus Saccostrea; species Saccostrea cuccullata. Next base: position 14,868 of record NW_026934569.1, on the reverse strand, counting down.
CAACTTGGTAATTGAGTTTAACATAGTCCGCTATATTAGTTTGTTATTCGGCGTTTAAGAGTAATACATATTGTTAAAAAATTAACGTAATCAATTAATTACAAGTATGCCAAAACTTACAATTTCTCCATAAAGCTCTGTATTGAATGGAAAGACCTTGATACAGCCGTCAACAATACACAAGCATGGAAGGATCCAAGTCAGGGCGATATCTAAATTACTGATGAATCCCATTCTGTAAAAGCAATATCGACCAGTCAATATGATTATTTTATCGATACTTTCAGATTAGAAATACTCAATTTTCAATAATTATTTTCAACATGTACATATTATTATAACTAAATTAGGCTTTCTGACTGTTTGCTGGCAAGTATGATGTTTTGACTACTAGTACTAGTATTCACTACAGTGGGTGCAAGGAGCTCGAGAGACCTGGGGGCATTTTAAGGAAAGGTCAACAGCAGAACCAAAAAAATATTAAAATCAAAAATTGTTGCCAAGCTAAAAAATTAAAAAGTACTCAAAACAAAACTGCATGAGAAAGAAAGAACTTTCCCAAACGTGGAAGAGGGAGGGGTATACTTCTAATGGACAAGCCACTTTCCTTAATTTATAGAATTTTATAAATCTTCTTATAAGTTTTCTTGCTTTCTAGAGGGTAAGGGGGTTCAAGGTCATTTATTGGTTACTTTACTACATCAGTTTAACAGCTGAAAACTCTAGACGTTGGAACCTCCTCCCCTAAAAAACCCTGCTGCTCAGTTAACGTTATGGAAAAATTGCATTTCCAATTTCGTCTAATAATTAAGGTAGGATCCTTCTCTGTTTCTGACTAGATAAAATATTCAATGTATATTTGCTTATATCTCATATATTTACAGTGGACCCTCATTTATCCGGACGCTTTGGTTCCCAGTCAATTTGTCTGGATATGTGAAGCATCCGGATATCTGAATCACCAGTTAAACAAGACAGAATAACATTTTAAAATTTCGTTCCGATGAAAAATCGTCCGGATACTGAAGCATCCGGATATCTGGCGTCCGGATATCTGAAGGTCCACTGTAGATGTAAGAGATTTAAAAGATCACATTTTTCTTTTCTCATCACAATTGTACAACTTTAAATAGATATATGGTAAACTGAGTTTAAAATCTACCAGTAACTATATTTTTGACGGAATGGTGGCGTATGAAAATATCTTCTTTTTTGATTCTCAAAATTATTGTAGAACAATGAATTTAGTCATAATTTTACACAATCAAAGACTTAAAGAATTTTTCAAATGTTAGCTATATTAATGATAAGGGACTAAAGTTTTAAAATTTATCAAATAAATGTGATTTTTTTTTCACAAAATACAATAATATTAGCTTTAAAAGCTTCAAATCTAAGAACAGGTATGAGCCAAAATTCCATAGAAAGTGTTTCACTCTCGTAGTAAACGGTCAAATCTTTTTGTTTTTGTATCATTTTGTTTCTCTATATGATCTCTTTACCATATGTGAAAATTAGAAAATTTTAAATATAGGACACATGTATATAAAAATTATGGTGACATATTTCTGCCCCCTACATGCAAGATAAATTATGTTAACATGCAAGAAAATTATGTCAACATGCAAGAAAATTATGTATACATGCAAGATGATTATGTTTACATGCAAGTTACAAATCCTTTAAGGGAATCTGATTTAAATATGGGTAAAATCCCGTGCTGACGCCCGTATCTGACATCGTAGATGCAAGATGCAACATAATTATGAGAAAATGCGATTTACTTATGTAACATGCGAGTTAATTATGTTGACATGCAAGATATTTATGTCAACATGCGAGTTAATTATGTAGACATGCATGATATTTATGTCAACATGCGAGTTAATTATGTAGACATGCAAATTATTTATGTCAACATTCAAGATACTTATGTTAACATGCGAGACATGCAGGATATTTATGTTCACATGCAACTTATTTATGTCAACATGCAAGATAATAACTTGCATATCAACTTACATATCTTGCAAGTTAACATAATTATCTTGCATGTTGACATAAAAAAGTTGCATGTTGACATAATTATCTTGCATGTTAACATAAATAAGTCGCATGTTGACATAATTATCTTGCATGTTGACATATATAAGTCGCATGTTGATATAATTATCTTGCATGTTGACATAAATAAGTCGCATTTGACATAATTATCTTGCATTTTGACATAAATAAGTCGCATGTTGAGATAATTATTTTGCATGTTGGCATAAAAAAGTCGCATGTCTACATAATTTTCTTGCATTTCGCATCTAAAATGTCAGATACAGGCGTTAGTAAGTAAATTTACCCATATTTAAATTATATTTTCTTATAAGATTGGTAACTTGCATGTCAACATAATTAACTTGCATGTTGACATAAATATGTTGCATGTCTGCATAACTATGTTGTATGTTAACATAACTTATCTTGCATGTAGAGGGCAGAAATATGCCACCATAAAAAATAACTAATATAAAAATTAGGAAAAATAGAGAAAATTCGGATCAGCCAAAATCCATTTTTGTTAAACTTTTTGTGTCAATTAGGTAGTATGGCCTTATAGACCCTGTTTGGTAACATTGTTTTATGCAAAAAGAAAAACATTTAAATTAATTTTTAGAAATAGAAGACCATATTGCATGATTGTATGCAGTATTTTTTCATACTTAATGCTCAGGGAAAAGGTAATGATCTTGCCGTGACCTTGACTCTAATAAAATGGTCAAAACTAATCTAACTGATACCATCACTAAGTGATGTTGTCTTCTTGATTTCAAATACAAGAAATACAGTTTTGTGTGAGAATAATCCTACCTCAATTGATATCATGGAGATATACTTGTATACCCAGAAATAGCACTTGTTAGATAGATCGGCGTAGGTTCGTTTATTTTTTTCTTTATATATCGAGAAAAATTATTATTTTCTATTTAATTTATAAACTTTTATTTTTTTTTTTAAAATTAATGAGGAAGCCTACGAAGCATTTAGAAAATACTCGCATTTAAAACATATCAGTAAAACGTAAAAAAAAAAAAAAAGAAAAGAAATAAATAAATAAAACATCAGGAATATTTTGTAACCGAATACAATAATAGTTAGTGTACTTTTGAGTTTACGTTGGATTTTATAACATTTTGTACATATTTCCTACACATAATTTGGAATCTTACCTGTACGCGTGTTCCCTATGAAGACTGGTATACCCCTGTTGTTTATAGTTCTAAATACACGTGTCCGTAGTGACGTAATGTGTACCCCCGGGGACAGAGGACTGGACACAACTTCCCGGTCAATAAAGAAAACACGGAAGTACTCAACCCCACTGCTTTTATCCCATTCCAGTGTCAGTGAAGGCTAAGTACAGTAGTTTCTAGATAAATATTATCATTATACATGTATTTTCAATATCAAATGGGAAAGTGAAGATGAAAAACAAAAAAAAAATATGGAAAGAAATTTTAAGTAAAGGGTAAAAAATAAAATAAATACAAGATGTGTTTGTGAAACACTATGCGCCCGGCGGCAACAAAGTTTTAAAAAAGCTATTTTAGCATATAGGTCACAGTCAAGGTAACAAGGTCATTGGCCTTGGTGTCATTTGAAAGAACTTGATAAGTGGAGTATGCAAACCAAATATGAAGTCTCTTATGATTCAAGTTATAGCGAAGGTACCAAAAAGCTCTTTTTAGCATATAGGTCACAGTCAAGGACACAAGGTCATTGACCTTGGTGTGATTTGAATGAACTTAATTAGTGGACTAATTAAGTACCAGGTATGAAGTCTCTCTCTCTCATGGTTCAGACTTATGGTGAAGGTTCAAAAAAGCTATTTATAGCATATAGGTCACAGTCAAGGTCATAAGGTCAGTGACCTGTGTGTCATTTGTAAGAGCCAAATTAGTCGAGTAAGCAAACCAAATATGAAGTCTCTATCTTTCAAGGTGTAAAAGTTATGACGAAGATTAAAGTTTGCAGACAAAGACGCAATTTTTAGCATGTAGGTCACAGTCAAGGTCACAAGGTCAATGACCTTGGTATAATTTGAAAGGGTTTAATTAGTGGAGTAAGCATATCAAATATTAAGTCTCTATCTTTCATAGTTCAAAAGTTATGATGAAGGTTAAAGTTTGCAGACAAACAAACAGACAGACAGAACAAAAACAATATACGCCTCGGATCTATCGATTCGGGCGCATAATAATAATCTCACTGGAATGGGAATATCACTTAACACTATATGGCTTCAGGTTTGAGGGTTTATATGAGGGGTGTATCAGAACAAGCAAACATATTTAAAATCATCTTCCCAAGTTAAAAGAGTTTCTGATCCGCTCCGCTCCACATAAACAGTTTATGTGGAGCGGAACGGATCAGAAACTCTTGACTTGGGAAGATGATTTTAAATATTTTTCGTTTTACTAATATAAAGTTAATAAAAAAAGTGTGCACCGCAAACAATGTTTTATTAATACAACATAGAAATTTGAATTCCTTTTCCCTATCAATACCATTTTTGTGTAAAGTTATATATGGCGTATCTGAGCTACAAAAAAATAAGATAAATAAATAAAAATACGAGATTAAGTGTATATTTACATGATACATGTATCTGTTTTGCGTTCAAATTAAAATTTTCACTGATTTGCACTATCCCCACATTTCTAAGTTAACTGACTTTAAACTGTATCTTATAATTTAATTCCGAGTCGGTAATAAATCGATTATTGTTTTAAATCTCGGATATCTATGAAATGCAATTGATCTAAACTGTGTAATTTACAGGAATTCTGAAAGTCTTTATAGAGTATAAAGTAACAAAACAAATAGAAAGCTCTTTTAGATTTTATTTAGTCTGAATTTATTAAAATCATATATATGACTTTAAAATTATCAGTAAGAAAGAAAAAAAAAATACTTCAAAGAACTTTCAATTCATTAACGCTATAAATACACAGTTTTTCCTTCAAATTACAAGTTAAAACACACACACACACACACCCTCTCGCACACACCCACACACACACACACACACACACACACAAATGGAATAAAAAAACATTTCTTAAATCTCAAAAATCCTATAGCTGCAGATTTGTAGTGTTATGTTATATATTTTTGTCTTTGCATGAGCATAATGTCAAAAGCTATATATAAAACCATAACGCTACAGTTCTGCAGTTTAAAAAAAAATTGTCATGAGCATACTAAGGCCTCATTAATTAATTTAAATTTCCCGAACCGGGGAAATTCTGTCTGCCCTTAACCCGAGGCCTGTTCAACAGAGCGAGCGTTCGCAAACATTTCTATTGGAGGTACGTGTATAGAAGGAATTTTGCCGAGTGCTCGCGAACATTCGCTCTTTTGAACGGGCCTCGGGTATTCTTTTCTATTTCCGCTCAAATTTTAAATCGGCTGGCTCTAAAAATCATAAATATAATTTTCCAATCAATTTTTTTCTTGTTTTGCCTAAACGTTTTTCCTACAAAAAAGAAAATATTATTATCGAGTCGCCCGCCCGCTGGTATTTCTTTATCGAATGTCCAACGAACAGGAAATAAAATTGTTAAGGACTACATGTAATTGGTAAATAGCGAAAATTTTGTTGTCGCACGGCACAATGTGCAAAAATAACTTTTTAATGAAATTAAATTTTGGTGTGGCAGTTTTATCAAATCTCTTTTTTTACCGTATATAATATGCACTGTATACAGCTTTGATGTAGGCCGCACAAACTTTACGTTGAAAAATATTAGGCCAGTATTGTCTGAAGTCTTCAACATGTTTTATTTTCTTTATCTCTTTTCATTTACATTCATTTATTGAGAAATAAATCTTATAAATCTATATTAAAAGCTGACGTTGACAAGATTTATATATGTTCATAAACCCCCCTACACATGTATATCCACTTCATTCGATAAGGCCCCGATCTGTTATTTTTGGATTCTTCAGTGTCAGTTTTATTTTAGATGATTTAAAATTTTTCATTCTTTTTGTGTAATAAGTAAAAGACCAGTTTTGACATTTATACTTCAATTTAAGAGTTAACTGGAAGAGTGGCATGTCAATACAACGATCACCCGAGTACCCACAGATGTAATCATTTTTATCTTGAAGTCTCAAATTAAAAAAACAAGAGGCCCATGGGCCACATCGCTCACCTGAGAAGCTTTGACCATTCTGTTCTTTACCAGATTTCCCCCTTGTTATACATAATGCATCCCCACCCTACCCCACTGATCATAATTTAGACATTTTGAAATCTACACTACCCCTTGATCCTTCCATGGGCACATATGTTTCAGCTTTTTTGGCCCAGTGGTTCCGGAGAAGAAGATTTTCAAAGATTTTTCCTATATATTTCTATGTAAAACTTTGATTCCCCTATAATGGCCCCGCCCTTCCCCGGGGATCATGATTCCAACAATTTAGAATTTACACTACCCCAGAATGCTTCCACATAAGCTTTACTTTTTCTGGCCCAGTGGTTCTTGAGAAGAAGATTTTCAAAGATTTTTCCTATATATTTCTATATAAAACTTTGATTCCCCATTGTGGCCCCTCCTTTCCCCCGGGGGTCATTATTTGAACAATCTAGAATCTACATTATACCAGGATGCTTCCACATAAGTTTTAGCTTTTCTGGCCCAGTGGTTCTTGAGAAGAAGATTTTCAAAGATTTTTCCTATATATTTCTATGAAAAAATTGGATTCCCCATTGTGGCCCCGCCCTTCTCCCGGGGGTCATGATTCCTACAATTTAGAATTTACACTACCCAAGAATGCTTCAACATAAGCTTCACTTTTTCTGGCCCAGTGGTTCTTGAGAAGAAGATTTTCAAAGATTTTTCCTATATATTTCTATATAAAACTTTGATACCCCATTGTGGCCCCGCCCTTCCCCTGGGGGTCATTATTTGAACAATTTAGAATCTACATTATACCAGAATGCTTCCACATAAGTTTCAGCTTTTCTGGCCCAGTGGTTCTTGAGAAGAAGATTTTCAAAGATTTTTCCTATATATTTCTATGTAAAACTTTGATACCCCATTGTGGCCCCGCCCTTCCCCCGGGGGTCATGATTTGAACAATTTAGAATCTACCCTACACAAGACTGCTTCCACATAAGTTTCAGCTTTTCTGGCCCAGTGGTTCTTGAGAAGAAGATTTTCAAAGTTTTTTTCCTATATATTTCTATATAAAACTTTGATTCCCCATTGTGGCCCCGCCCTTCCCCCGGGGGTCATGATTTGAACAATTTAGAATCTACATTATACCAGAATGCTTCCACATAAGTTTCAGCTTTTCTGGCCCAGTGGTTCTTGAGAAGAAGATTTTCAAAGATTTTTCCTATATATTTCAATGTAAAACTTGGATTCCCCATTGTGGCCCCGCCCTTCTCCCGGGGGTCATGGTGTGAACAATTTAGAATCTACACTATACCAGGATGATTTCACATAAGTTTCAGCTTTTCTGGCCCAGTGGTTCTTGAGAAGAAGATTTTCAAAGATTTTTCCTATATATTTCTATATAAAACTTTGATTCCCCATTGTGGCCCCGCCCTTCCCCCGGGGGTCATGATTTGAACAATTTAGAATCTACACTACCCCAGGATGCTTCCACATAAGTTTTAGCTTTTCTGGCCCAGTGGTTCTTGAGAAGAAGATTTTCAAAGATTTTTCCTATATATTTCTATATAAAACTTTGATACCCCATTGTGGCCCCGCCCTTCCCCCGGGGGTCATGATTTGAACAATTTAGAATCTACACTACCCCAGGATGCTTTCACATAAGTTTCAGCTTTACTGGCCCGGTGGTTCTTGAGAAGAAGATTTTTTAATGACCCAACCCTATTTTTGTCTTTTCTTGATTATCTCCCCTTGCGAGGGGATATGTCCCTTCATTTTAACAATTTAAATTTCCCTTCACCCAAGGATGCTTTGTACCAAGTTTGGTCAAAATTGGCCCAGTGGTTCTTGAGAAGAAGTCGAAAATGTGAAAAGTTTACAGACGGACAGACAGACGGACGGACAGACGGACGGACGGACGGACGACGGACAAAATGTGATCAGAAAAGCTCACTTGAGCCTTCGGCTCAGGTGAGCTAAAAACAAGATGTGTTTTTGAAACACTATGCGCCTGGCGGCAACAAAGTTTGATAGGTCACAGTCAAAGTCATTGACCTTGGTGTCATGTGCAAGAACTTAATTAGTGGAGTATGCATACCAAATATGAAGTCTCTATCTCTTATGGTTCAAAAGTTATGGCGAAAGTTCGAAAAAGCTATTTTAAGCATATATAGGTCACAGCCATGCAGGGTCTTAAGGTCATTGACCTTGGTGTTATTTGAAAGAACTTAATCATTGGGGTGTAGTCAGTATACATACCAAATATGCAGTCTCTATCTCTATTAAAAACAGTTACTGTATCACGTGCATAACGCTATATAGATAATTAATGATTATATAGGTACCGATATCTGTATTGAACCTATTTATATACCAGTAGGATTCTATTCAACGTAGTAAGATCCTTATCATTTCGTTAAATATTTCCTTCTCATGGTAGATACAGGTATCTATTACCACGTGGTTAATTAAATTGTGGTATATAGAGCCTTAAACATCATAATGACCGATGTGCCTGAAAACACTGCATGCTTCTTCAAATTGGTAACATTCGTTTAAAACAATTTTTCCTATTTAAAACGCTTTAGGAAGAGTTGTACACATTTCTTTCTATCGTCTAAAAAAATAATTTTTTGTAATTTCCATCTATTTTATAAATTGATTCATGCAGAATTGCACAATATTTACATTTAGCGATAAAAGTACAATGTAATATGTACTATCGATTGGTATAAATTTGCTTTAAAAGTTTTAAGTCCTCTGACAGTTTTGAGGGAACGAACGTTCACTTTTATGGCATTGTGAATGAAGGAATCGATTCTTTATAATTTTGATGATTAATTTTATACATTATCTTTCAAGGGGCGCCTGGTTATCTAATTTACAGAGAGACTAAAGGCCGGTATACACGATGAGATTTGTAGTATAATACAAGTATTATAATACTTTTGTATTATAATACTTTCTTGTACACACGCTAATACATATCTTATAAGATTGTAAATAAAATATTATTCCCACGTGTTTTCTCCTGTCATATTTCTCTCTCTGTCAAAATAATAAAATGATAATAATAAGCTCTGCTTCTAGCATCTCTTTTGTGGTAGCTACAGTTTGATATATTCCACAAGTCCTCTTCCACTTCCCATAAAACCGCGAGTTTTTCGATACCTTTACTCGAAAAGTCGGCCATTATTATTTACCATGTGCTTTATTTAGTAATAATATAAATAGGATGACCCCCAATGTGAGTACCTTTGATTGGTTGAAAGTGAAAGGTGAGTTAAGACTTGTATTAGGAAATAGAACATTGCTCTATTCTTAATACAATCTTATAAGATTCAAAAAATCTTATGATACACTGTATTAAGAGTGTATACACAGTAAGATTTTGTATTATAATACAAATCTTATAATACAAATCTTACCGTGTATACCGGCCTTAAAATGTCAACCTTTTAATATGAAGGTAAGATTAGACAATATCTTGTCAATTTAAGTAATAAATGATTTGAATTTGATCGTCGAAGGTCATTTGTTATGAAAACACCGTTATCCTCTGTATGACGTAACCACGCCCTCCAGCGTGATAGAACTTGCAAAATTGCTTCAGATACAGATGATTTCTCTTTATTTAATATGAAGAATTAATCCAGGTCACTTCACGCAATGTAAGGTCATACATGCGTCAACATTCTCGAATCCTAAAATTTCAAAAATTTCTAAAATTCATGATGTTTTTTCCAGAATTTTGCATAAACCCCTAATTTTGATCCAAACTATTCCATTTTATAATGATAGAACTGTTTCAAATGGATCGAGGAGTGAGCTCATATTCAATTCTTTGCTGAAGGTACTAAAATACACCTATTTTCTTCAAAGTCCAAGAACATTTCAATTTCACGATCTATACATTGACTCCCAGAGAATTTTTTCTTTACAGAAAATGAAAATAGCTTGCTTCTATACTGTATATTGAAGTTTGGAATGGGACATTTGGACATGGTCAAGTAATTGGTATGGACAGGGCCATTTTATTGCAATTAGGGATAAAATGAACCTATCTATATTGCTGTTCATTTAACAAAGTGTTTCCTGATATATGAAGGAACGAATGTTTTTATATACAGCGGGAAATAATTTCCAGTTTATCTAAGGCTTACTGTCAGCGCAGGTATTTTATGGTATTCTTATGTACACACTGAAGAGGAAGATTCTTCGCTTCGTGTTCAACAGACGTCCTAGATTACAGCAGGGAGAAGCAGGTAAAGTTCTCACATATTCACTTCAAACATCTTATCTATTTGTTGCAGTTGTTTTGATTAATATTTCCATTTTTTAACGATAGACAGGATGATACACGTCTTGGAAACCTTAAAGCAGATATGGTCCTGGATTTTTGTCAAGGAAAATGAAGGTGATCTATCGGTAGCTCAGCAAACCAGCGGACCAGATTCCGAACAACTCTGCTTCAAGACCCTTCTCAAGCAACCCCTCCTAGAAGAGGTTTTCTTTACAAACTGTCAGCCATTGTGGCGGATCGGTGTTTGGAACAACTTCATGTTCATAAGCGGAGACGACAAAACCATCAAAAGCATCGACCAGATAACCCATGGCTGCAAAGATGAACTACAAACACTCTCCGGAAACTCTCCCGACGATTTTTCGATAATCGATTCGGGAAAAATCATTTATGCCGACTGGCAAGAAAGGCGAATTTATTATTTACAGAATGGTCAGGTGGACGCCATGATAAATTTGGGTGGCTGGAAACCTTGGGCATTGTGTTGCTCTATGGCCGGCGATATTTTGGTCGCAATGCGTTCTGATGATGCTAGACGCGCTCGAGTTGTTGGATACCGAGGGTCTACAAAAACAAGAGAATACTGCGTTGATAATAAATGCAGGCCTCTGTACGGATCGCCAGCCTTTATAGCTGAAAACAAGAATGGAGACGTATGTGTGTCTGATGCTCATTATAATCGCGTCACTGTGGTAAACCAAAAGGGGGTTTTGAAGTTTCATTACAATGGGAAGCAAGTGTTGAGGAAGTACCCTGCATTCTGTCCTAAAGGCATTACCACGGATAGCCAGTGTCATATCCTAGTGGCCGACCAGCAAAATAACTGTATACACATCCTAGATCGTATTGGTCAGCTGGTCAGCTTTATAACAGACATATCTCTGGACGAACCTTACTGTCTGTGTGTTGGAAAAGCCGATGAACTTTTCGTCGGAGAGTATCATAAAGGCCATATTAAGAAACTAAGGTATCTACAGTAAACTTTGAAAAAATCAGAGATCTGGGTTTTCGTCTCATACATTGCTGATTTAAAATAATTTGTTACCATTAACTGCATGTTTATTATGTGATTTGATATAAAGAGTCAATAAAATGAAATATATTCAATTGTTGTGGATATTTTTATTGCGTTTTCATAATTAAGAAGCTTAATGAAGGGAAAAATATATGTTGATTTTGTTTTATTTCTGCAACAGCAATTCAATATAGATCTAATACTTGTAAATTGCTTTGATACTGAAATGAAATTTTTGTCGATTACAGACGATTACCATGATTACTGTATAAAAAACCAACAGTGATGTATGCTTTTTGAATCGTGGGAGTAAAAGTTTGTTCAATACATGACCACACATCCCAATGTTAATCAGCGTGAGCGGTTAATTTTTTCGTATCCAGTGTACTGAGTACTTCTATTTCTTATCACCATGACTCTATCAAAGAAGAATATAATGCATCTTCGAAACACCGGTTAAAGAATTTTTTTTATGTGAGCAAATAACTGTATACGGGGAAACTTTCGCCCCCGTTGTATTTTCGCCCCTTTCGCCCTCTTCTTGTTTGGATGATTTTAAAACTGGGCGAATTCAAATTACACAGCATATTTTTTTAAACAGAACCATGACTGGGCGATTTTAAAAGGGGGCAAAATTGTTTGCAAGTACAAGAGGGCTAAAATGTCGATGCATACAGTAATTTTCAGCGCTTGTTTTATTCTTGACAATCTTTTGTTTTCAACATGTTGACGATTTTTGGAAGTCAACACACTTATGATAAACTTCTACTGATAATAGGAACATTAAAGATCATGGCATTTTGAATAATAATTTAGGATACCACGAAATATACATTATATCTAATATACATGAAAACAAATGTGTCAAGTCATTTTATCTCCATGCATCTTTAAAAATTCTTATTACTTTATAAGGTGTTATATCCCTCTGATAAGAGAGATAACTGTCCATGAAAGTCAATGAATCGTCACGTGTTGCCAGATTTTACAGATTTCATCAATGAGGACCAGTTTATGGTAAACTCAATCAAATCTGTACTTTGGAACAGATGTTAATTTCTAGTATCTATTGCCAGTATTTTCATTAATTAATTACAGTATCAACCTAAAACAGTTTTACTCAGTTCTTTAAACTGTGTAAATCGAGATCAAGGGCGATAATGGAAAGATCACTCTTGTTAGTGGATGCATATTATTTCACAGCCACAAAAAACAACTTGATATTCTGATTTAAAAAGCAACGCTTCATTATATGTTTTCCAGTGAGAATCAGATAGGCATGATGGTGCATGCAAAATGACCTTCGTTCCGTAAATCTACATGTACATTACATGCCTAAAAAGGTTTCACCTAGATCGCATGAGTAGTCTACGACAAAAAAGTACCCATGAAGAAGAAAATTCGGGAGAAAGTAAAAATAATAGGTTACCAAACTTCGTTTGGGGAAAATAATTACTGTTTTCAATTGCTTTCTGTTAAGAACTTCCTGTTTTACACTTTGTTGTAAAAAAAATCTTTCGACTTGTGCATTACATGTATCTGTGACAATTTAAGGCCTTTCCAATTACACTATAACTTCTGACCCCATGACCTTGAATTTTTACCTACTATTCCAAAATTCTAATCTTTTTAAACTTTTGAATTAGAGGAGATAGGGCTTTCATATTACTCATTACTCATATTACACATTACAGGTCTGTGATAAGACCTTTCTAAATACACGTCACTATGATTTTTTACCTTATGACTTTAAAGTTTGACCTAATTTTCACAAGTGTAATCTTTCCTTATAAATTTTGATAGAAAAGGGATGAAGCTTTCATATTTGACATGTACATTGTATGTAACAACAATTTCCTATATGTTATTTAATTTAATGAGTTTGTCATAATTGCTTAAATCTGTCAGATGTATCAGCACACTACAATTTTGATACCTTGACCTTTATGTTTGATTAAATTTTCCACAAGAGATGTTTGTAAAACACTTATGCCCCCCTCCCCCTAAATTTGAATTTTTCCAAGTCAAAAAGGGCAAAAATGGCGCAATTGACCCAAAACAGAACTTGATCTAGATATTCATCTGATAAATCTGTACACTAAATTTCATTTCAGTATGTGCAACAGTTGCCAAGAAAATGAACGGAAACTGCAAATAATTGGAATTTTTCTAAGTCCAAGGGGCATAACTCTGTCAAAAATGCTGCAATCGTACCCAACACAGAACTTAACCTAGATATTCATCTGATTTATCTGTATACCAAATTTCATTTCAGTATGTGCAAGGGTTGCCAAGAAAATGAACAGAAACTGCATATAATTGGAATTTTTCTAAGTCCAAGGGGCATAACTCTGTCAAAAATGAGGCAATCACACCCAAAACAGAACTTGACCTAGATATTCACCTGATATATCTGTATATCAAATTTCATTTCAGTATGTGCAAGGGATGCCAAGAAAATGAACGGGAACTGCAAATACGAGGGTTGATCCAAAAGTAATGTCACAGTGTCCACATCTTTTAGATTTGGCGTCATATTATCAAATACAATATACCAAAAGATGCACATATATAAATCTGATTAACATAGAAATTTTAATAAAGTAATGTTAATTTGAATTTATTTTATAGATGTTTAAAATAAAGAGCATAGGGGGTGTCGTCGCGTCACAACGGAACGTCACGTTTTAAAGTGTATTTTTTTTCTTAGAATGAAGAAGACAAACTCATTAAAAAGACTCTAAAAAAGCACCTAATCTTCCAGTTTTTTGAAAGGCACAATTCTCGTCATTTTCTAGTCTACACTGCACCCTACTTTCAGGGTACTTGCGTGTAGTTAGACTGACCCACCATTTGACATAAAGAAGAATAAATTGTAATCTGCACTGTATGACAAAATTTTAAATAAGTCCATGTATTCTAAACATTATGTTAGACCAAGATAGAGTAATTGAAAACTTTATTTGCATGTGTTTTCTCCATTTGAATAATCAAAAGCAATTTTTCTTTGTCATTACTTCACTGTCTTCAAAGATTTTTCGTGGATAAAGAAGGCACGCTCCTTATATTAGAAATGGATTAGTTTATTTCAAAATAGCCTCCTTTACACTATATAATTTTCTCAAAGTCCAAAAAACATTTTTCGTCAGTGTATAGAGGGTTCTTAATTGAAAATTAAACAAGAGGCCCAGGGGCCACATCGCTCACCTGAGCAATTGGCTAGGAAAAAGCACATATCAGATCAGAACTGAAAGTTTACTGAGAAGGGGGGGGGGGGGGGAGGGGGCTTGAATTCTAACCCCCTAGGGAGTCATGATTTGAACAAACTTGAATCTACAATACCTAAGGATGATTCCCTATAAATATCACTAAAC
>NW_026934568.1:0-5954 GCF_032062105.1 Saccostrea cuccullata | reverse complement strand
CATTTTTCACATTTTGAGAAACTATGCTATTTTGCAGAACCGTTTTCTAAGAGTGGGGTCAATTCTGGAATAACTGGTTATATGCCCTGTATTCTTTAACAATTGATGTTTTCTTATGATACAAAGATTTATATTTGAGTTCACTGCATAAAGATAAAAATGCATTCATATTTCCTAAATTTTCATGTTTTTGTTTGGTCAAAAATGGCCGAAAATGGCCAAATTCAATGGATCCGTCTCCATGGCAACCGGGTGCACGTGGGAAACTTCTAACACCATATTTGCTGGTTTTGTACCAAGGTGCACCTGTGGTGCAAATTTCATCAAAATCGGAGATATGTTGTTTCCAAGATTTTTTGGTGCTTACAGAGAATGCATGTTAATACTTAAAGTCGTAGTGGGCAGACAGCCGAGCGTTGACAAGACTTTAAAAACCCGTGACATGCCTTTCACTTAATATTTATATAAACACATTAGAGTCACAAAAGAAAGAACAAAACAGTCCCAAATTTTTCTTGGGTCGTTATTCATACATGAAAGTAGTGACTTATTCATTCATGACAAGCATTACTTTGCGTCATTTCTAAGAGATCAGAAAAAGGCATCTTGTTTTATCCTATGTATACACAGAAGACCAAATCACTGACATTAATACTTTATGTTGGAGTGGTCAAACAGTTGAAGGTGTTGACAAGACTTATTATTGTACCTCATTATAAATATTCTACACAACGCGTTATCTGATTGGTTCTAGGTTATCACGTGATCGGGCCGTAAAACTTCATATTTCCCGTCGTCGGCACGCTTTTCAATATATTCCACCTCTTCGGAACACCTAGTGAATTTTCCCGCAATATAGTCCTCGTTCGTTGAACAAAAACTCGAGAGTCGTAGACGTCACAATAGCCTGGTTGCCGTCACAAAACTGTGACAATGTGTTGACCATAGGGTTTTATAGTAACTCTACGTAAACAATGAAAGTGAATTTGAGAGAGGTGCCGAATTTGGAAGTTTATGTTTATTTCAAAGGCTTTGCTTACTAGTATTTCGGTATCATAAACAATTCATTGCATGAATGTTCGGGAAACATGAAGACTTATTCAGCCAAGAAATTTAATATACCCTTCAGGCGAAGCCCTCGGGGCATATGATTTTCTTGGCCGAATAAGTCTTCATATTTCCCTCATTATCATGCAATAAATGTATAATATTCGTGACATACATGTCACTGCTTCATTCTATAAACAAATCAGAGTAGCAAAGAAAGAAAATTCATTCACGACAATGGTGACTTTGAGCCATACAGTAATTTCTTTAGTCATTTGAAACTCAAAACTTTCAGACATAGGCAGGTCTAAATTAATCTTCGGTGAAGATTACAGTGTTGCCATGGTAACTAAAAATAGAATTTTCTGTGAAATTCCTTTAAAATGCTACTCCTCCTACAGTTTTGATCTGATTTCAATATAACATTTCACACATTCAAGAAGACTTCATTAGATACATAAAATAGTGCATCGGTTTTTGAATTCAATGAACGGTATTGTCATTGTTAATATAAATAGAATTTTCTGTGAAATTCCTTTAAAATGCTACTTCTACAGTTTTGGTCCGAATTCAATGTAACTTGGCACACAAGTAAACTACACCAAGATACATAAATAATGCATCAGTTTTTTAATTCTAAGAACGGTGCAACGTTGACATGGTTAATAAAAATAGAATTTTCTGTGAAATTCCTCTAAAATGCTATTTCTTCTACAGTTTTTTGTCTGATTTCAATAGAACTTGGCACACAAATAGACTAAACTAAGATACATAAAACAGTAAATCGGTTTTTGATTTCGATGAAAAATGTTGCCATGGTTACTAAAAAATAGAATTTTCTGTGAATTTCCTTTAAAATGCTACTCCTCCTACAGTTTTGGTTCGATTTCAATAGAACTTGGCACACAAGTAGACTACACTAAGATACATAAAATAGTGCATCGGTTTTTGAGTTCGATGAACATTGTTGCCATGGTAAATAAAAATAGAATTTTCTGTGGAATGCTTCTCCTTCTACAGTTTCGGTCCGATGACAATGGCTTCTTTTTCTCATCCTTTGATATAAATATAAAACCAGTAGAGCTACAGTCACGACAGAGACTTCTGGTTTCTTGAGACGTAATTTTTTTCCTTGCACTTAGCCCCCCCCCCCTTGAATTTACCTCTGACGCCGATGCAGAGTCATAAATTACATGTATACAGAAATAGTGGAATTTTGAAATTTATCTGACTCTGCAGCGATATTCAGCAGCTTCTGACCTGTTATAAAGCTATATCTAAGGATTCCCCTACCCTTCATTCTTGGATTTTCACAATTTTTTAAAGAGATTTTCTGCTATAGAGGTATTGTATTGAGCGTTATTTTTCTACTGCATACATTTGATTCAGGTATATATATTAAATATCTTTAGATTCCAAAAATGCTGAGCCTTTAAAAATATTTTGAAAGGAGCATATCTGACAGCCGGCATTATTTGGCCAATACCGTACTTTTTTCTTTGAAAGTAACATTTTTTTTTCTTCAAAATGTTATCTGCAATAATTTGTATTTCAAATTTGTGTTGAGCAATTTATTTTTATCTATCATCAGTTGGAATTTTGAAGAAAAAGCTGGACTGTTAGGCCCTATTCCTATATTCTGATATTACCTTGGCATAATTGATTTATATTGAAAAGAATCTAATGAAAAAAATCTGATATTTGTTGTACAACTGTTTTTCAGATGTAACAGAAGAGAAGATGGCGGAGCTAGACAATGACATTAGACCAGTATTGCAGAAAGGGGGAACGTCTGACTGCAACGGCTGGCTTTCAAACTACAGGTCTTGAAAGAAGGGTATGGGTATAATAATGGGTATATTCAATCTCAAAGTCCATGAAACGATACAAAACAGGGACAGAGCAAACACGGACCTCCGAAACATCAGAGGTGGGAGTCACTGCAGGAAGTTTTCATAAATGCTATGCAAGAGGAATCCCTGCAAGTTGGAGAAAGAGAACTGTCAAAGGACCACAAGGTCGTCCACCGACAGATAGATGAAATTGGAACTGAGACGGGGAGGAACAATTTTAAGGTAGCTACCGGTACCGCCAAGCCCCAAAGAGCGGGTGGAGGATTTTACGGTACCCATGAAATCTAAGAAACCCCAAAACTTGTAGATATGGAACTCTGGGGAGAAGGGGACGCCCTTATAATCCTAAGCGTCATAATCCAAGGGAATTGTTCAAACAGGGATACAATAAGTACACAATTCCTCGCCAACCTTTGTAGAAATTGTGTAGAAAAAGAGAAAAGGCAAGATATAAACTAAACGCGACCGATGCGGCGGAAAAATGTTGGAAAAGGAGCAGAAAAATCTAGGTAGAGAGAAACCAGGGTCATGACGTCAAAGATGTAATTATGGAACACGCTAGGGCCCAACATGAGACGGAATATTGTGCAGAAGAACTTGACTATAAAAACTTATTGACTTGTTAGTAGTTTTATATTGTGTTCAGGGAGCTCAGGAAGCATCCTTTGACAATTGTCATTTTGTGTGCATTGTTTTAACATGTTTTAAAATCATTCTCCTCAGTAATATGTAGATTGTTTTCATTATATCAGCAAACCCAGTTTGTATATATTTATTTCGTAAAATTGTCTTGATTTTTTTTAAAAATGGATAGTGGATAGTTGTTAAGGAGGGACCATTGTAGTGTTTTATTGCGAAATATACAGTTATGAATTTTTGAGATTTTTATACTTGTGGACTTTTACGAGAAGCCCTGACTTTCACAATCGACGCTTACTTTTACACAGGTAAAATGTACGGGAGCTCGTTTTTAATAAAAATATTGAAATAACAGTTGATAATAAAATACGATTAATTTGGTCATTTTTAAAAAGATTGATTGATTGTGTATTGTTTAACGTCCCTCTCGAGAAATTTTCACTCATATGGAGACGCCACCACTTGCCGGTGGAGAGCTGCAAATTTTTGTCCTGTACTCGGCACTTATGGCCATTGAGCAGGGAGTGATCTTTTTCGTGCCAGCACCTACTACGACACGAGACCTCGGTTTATACGGTCTCATCCGAGGGACGGCCTACACGTTCCACAGTGGGATTCGAACCCGCGACGTAAGAATTGACTCCTTATTTCGCGACTCTAGAGCAGACGCTCTATATAACACCTGGGCCAAGTGGGTGACCCCATTTTTAAAAAGAAAATATTACATTTTTCGGAAAAGGAATTCCCAAAAAAAGTACTTGAGCTAGTTATGTTCCCCAAACGAAGTTTGGGAACATATTGTTTTTACTTTTTCTGAATTTTTTCTTTGTTCTCCGGTACTTTTTTGTCCGCGAGTGTTCTCGTAAACTACTCATCCGATCTAGGTGAAACCTTTTTAGGGTCACTAGGTATGTTATGTAGATGTGCGGAACGAAGGTCATTTTGCGCGCACGTGTAACACGTGAAATGACCAATACAATAGATTTAGCCGTAACTTTTTGAATATTGGATGAAATGCTTTGAAACTCAAAATATAAGGATATGATAGTAGTATAGACATGATGACATGGTCAAAATAGCAAGATCTCACGCGCATGCAGGTGCCCTTCGCTGCGATTGGCTGAAACTTAAAGTCTAAATATCTATTTTGTTTTCTGACTAAATCCTTTGAAATTTTGAACATAGTCTTACATTATGAAGATCTACAGCATGATATATAAGAATAATCATGAACGCACGCACATGCACGTGTGCTGCAATCTGATTGGCTAAAACTTTAAATGCCTACAACTTTCTTGGTTCTCAACAATACAGGGTGAAAATTCAAATATGAATAGATATAATGATTGCCTACATTATACTACTATCAAAAGTAAATACATGGACGTGCATGCACATGCGACCGCACACAATGTATTAAAAGACAGTATACTTGAGTGTTTGATGTTCATGCAGAATCAAGAACTTCTAAATGTCAAGACATGTAACATACTGAAGAATGCAGATCTTTTTACCCTTGACCTTGAAACTTAGGTCAAGGTCACTGGTAACCTGAATAAAATGTTGATATTAGCTATTTACCAAAATCACCTTGACCTATGAACTTGAAATCGACCTTAACCTTTGTCCTTGACCCAAGGGTAAAAAGAAACATGAAGTACATGTACATGTATCTAGAAACACCTTTCAGAGTTTATTTCGGTTGACAGGTTAGAAGTTAAAGAGGTGGTGGTTTTTAATGACCTTGACCTTTCATCCAAATGTCACAATGAATCTTAAGTTCTTGGAATAAGATACAAGATTCAACTCCAACGTTAAATAGGTTAAGAATAAAAATACCCCCCCCACCCCACCCCCCCACCCAACACACACAAACAAATCAAATCAAACTAGTGCTAATTGTAACGGGAACCGTTACAGATGTTCCCCAAACGCTCCCCAACTCCCTTTTGGTGCCATATTCCCTGTAAGCATTATAAAATAAGACATCTGCGCATTTTTGACTCTAACAACGTTTTCCCAAAAGGAGACCAATTATATTCAAATTTTAACATTGCACGCGTGCCCATGTGAATGCACGTGCATAATTATCATATAATCTTGTCTACACTTTCATATCTTAAAATATATTTTATAATGAAAGCATTTAGTCCAAAAGTATTAAAAATCACTCATTCAAGTGTATTTTCAATTTCACTCGTTCCAAATGCACGCACGTGCTTGCACGTGCATGATGACCATACCTTCTTGTAGGAGGCCCTTATATCTATCTATGTTCTAAATCCCATCCTGTTTGGTTGAAAACCAAGGGAATTAAAGCCATTTCAAGTTTCAGCCAATCAGATTGCAGCACACGTGACTTCAAGATTTTTTTTCTAAATCATATTGTAGAATATCCTAATGCATAACTATGTT
>NW_026934567.1:0-5989 GCF_032062105.1 Saccostrea cuccullata | reverse complement strand
CATTTGTAACGAATAGGCATTTCTTGAAGATTATTGTTATTTATCTCCCTTGTAAAAGATGATAGTATTTTTAGTGAAATTTTATAATGACAATCAGAGAATGGTAAAAAATCATATACATGAAAGTACATAATATCGTCAAGTAATTTCTCTGTTACAATAAAGTAATCGACAACACTTGAACCTGCATAGTTATGGCAAGTAAATTTTCCATATGAATCACCAAAAATTCTACCGTTAACTATTCTCATCTTATTTGTAATACACATTTCTAACAAGTCTTTACCTCTATTATCTAATGTGATATCTCTATTTTTCCTATCCCCATATTCATTCAAATTGGGGGGGGGGGGGGGGGGGGGGGCTTATCAAATTTTGTCGAAATTATTTTCAAAACATTATTAATAAAATTGTATAAGGCTTTGTAAATTAATATTTGATACTTTTTTCTGAATAACCATAAAGGTATTATTAATACCATTGCAGAAAGAGATAAATTGTTTTTTTTAAATGTTATATCACTTATATGTATCCACTGAAAACAGTTGGGGGAGGGGGCGTGTCAGTCGATCAAGGTCAGGATATTAAATATACGAGTGTATCTAGTACCCAATCGTTTCACCCCATCCACCTCCCTACAATTTACATACTAATATTGAAATGGATAAAATAATGAAAAATTATAAGGGTTCTGGAGGGGTGTTGCTAAAACGAGGAACGGAAAACGGAACGGAAAACGTATTATATTTTTTATTTTAGAATTAAATCACTTCAAATACACCGATTTATAAACAATATATATTTTATAAATTCAATCCCCCATTATTTAATTCAAGCTGATTTATTCGTGTTCATAAAATCTCTTATTCACGAAAATCGCAGTCATAGCAGTGACGTAGAAACGATTTTGAGGGGGGGGGTAAAATTAAACTTACCTGAAAAGAATATTTGCCAAGCGAAAAAAGAAGACAATTGTTTGATTCGGGAAGTTGGATAAGAGTAAACTCCAGCATCTTTCATTTTCTTAAACTCCTTTATGGAGTATTTTGTATAACATCTCCTGTTAGTATTTTCAAAAGATTGTACCAATTTAAAATTGGCAGAAAGCAAACAACTTAGTGAAGGCTCAAATTTTATATGTTCAAGTCTCAAAATTTATACGAATGATACTGAGAGTCCGTTTGAATTTAAATACTTGTAATTTCCCTTTTATTAGTTAAAAAGATACTAACTTACTGAATACAAAATGTAAGGAACATGAATATTCATATGATTGTTTAAAAATTGCAAGTAAGCTTTTTTTCATTTCTAAACAATTGGCAAAATGCTAATCCTCATATTAGGGGTAATTTCTGACAATTTAGTTTAATTTAATTTTTAATTTTAATATTTTTCAATCTTAATTATTATTTCAAAGGGAAATTACAAGTATTTAAATTCAAACGGACTCTCAGTATCATTCGTATAAATTTTGAGACTTGAACATATAAAATTTGAGCCTTCACTAAGTTGTTTGCTTTCTGCCAATTTTAAATTGGTACAATCTTTTAAAAATACTAACAGGAGATGTTATACAAAATACTCCATAAAGGAGTTTAAGAAAATGAAAGATGCTGGAGTTTACTCTTATCCCACTTCCCGAATCAAACAATTGTCTTCTTTTTTCGCTTGGCAAATATTCTTTTCAGGTAAGTTTAATTTTACCCCCCCCCCCTCAAAATCGTTTCTACGTCACTGCTATGACTGCGATTTTCGTGAATAAGAGATTTTATGAACACGAATAAATCAGCTTGAATTAAATAATGGGGGATTGAATTTATAAAATATATATTGTTTATAAATCGGTGTATTTGAAGTGATTTAATTCTAAAATAAAAAATATAATACGTTTTCCGTTCCGTTTTCCGTTCCTCGTTTTAACAACACCCCTCCAGAACCCTTATAATTTTTCATTATTTTATCCATTTCAATATTAGTATGTAAATTGTAGGGAGGTGGATGGGGTGAAACGATTGGGTACTAGATACACTCGTATATTTAATATCCTGACCTTGATCGACTGACACGCCCCCTCCCCAAACTGTTTTCAGTGGATACATATAAGTGATATAACATTTAAAAAAAACAATTTATCTCTTTCTGCAATGGTATTAATAATACCTTTATGGTTATTCAGAAAAAAGTATCAAATATTAATTTACAAAGCCTTATACAATTTTATTAATAATGTTTTGAAAATAATTTCGACAAAATTTGATAAGCCCCTCCCCCCCCCCCCCCAATTTGAATGAATATGAATCCAGTCTTTTATCATGTTTATCATGTTTATAGCCGGTTTTAAATTTTTACCACTTTGTACTGCAAACTGGCAAAGTTTTGGCTGCAGTGATGACTCATATTTTCTCGGGGGGGGGGGGGGGGGGGGGGAGTGCCCTCCCCCGAATAATTTTGCCAATATTTAACGTGGAGGGTCCTATATCGGTGGGGTACCTAAATTGGTGGCATCTCCTTTTGAGCTGATGATTTTTAATAAGAGATCAGTGGCGTATATTCCTTTCTGCTAATGTGTAGGCTTGTGTGAAGCCACATATTGAACCTGAGCTGCAAAGCTTTGGTAGACAAGGGGCTTCCTCTCGATAGGTATTGGGGGGGGTTCAAAGGGACCACTTTTGCAAACTCAGACATCTGCAATTTTAATTTGACCACTGAAAATAATATTGTACATATATGTGCCCTCCCCCGAATAATTTTGCCAATATTTAACGTGGAGGGTCCTATATCGGTGGGGTACCTAAATTGGTGGCATCTCCTTTTGAGCTGATGATTTTTAATAAGAGAATCAGATCTGACTTCATCAATATATGAATGTTACGTAACACAGTAGTTTAAAGTACATGTATGTAATGTAAAATCAAAAATATTCCTAGGAATGACGGTGTTTGGTTAACTCAAAAACACACAAAATTTATGAAACGTAAACAATTTACATGTAGATTGAAATTACCAATTATTTTTTTAATTTGTTGAGAGTATGCAATCAAATACCTGTTTGTATTCTACTATTCTTTATTATATTTTCTCAACTGATGACAAAACAAGTTGCTAAGACACTAAGAAAACTACGTACGTTTATATTGAAAATATATGATTTTAGTTAGTCAGTCCTCCATGATTTTTCCCCTCGCTTATTTCATTATTACATGTTTCACATGTGTTTTTCTTTTTTCGTTTCCTTTTCATATTCTAATTATGTATATCATATATTTGTACCTCAGACCTAAATTTATAATAAATATATGTTGTAAATATTCTTCATTGTCCTCATGTACCTGAAATGGTTTGAGTGAATAAAATGATCTTTCAATTTTTTTTACTTTCTATGGAATTCTTGGTAGTTGATAATGTAGCATTGTAGGTTGTCCCCCCTCCCCTACACTGAAATTGCTTCCTATGGGCCTGTTTTGTTTATTCAAGCTAAGTTGTTGTTTCTTTCTTACATTCAAATATCTTAAAATAAGTTTTCCCTCTTTCATAGTGCAATAATGCTCCACAAAACTCCCTAAGGTAAAGAAAAAATAATCATACATGACTTTCTTCTTTCCATATTGACATACCTGTCACTTTTTACCCAATAATACTAAAGAGTTCCAGCAAGGGGAGATAACAATTTAACTTCAGCAAATTGGTAACAAGGGGCTAAAATAAGCAAAAGAAAGTTATATGAAGTATCCAAATTAGTTATTCCTCTTTTAAAAAATATATTAGATTAAGAATCTTATATTTTTCATTTAAAAATAGTATTTAAATATCACAGAAATAATCCAAAAATATGGTAAAAGACTGTTATTTAAAATATGAGAAATTGTAGCAAAATATGGTATTTCAAAGTTAATTTAAAACATGTAGATATTATTTCCCAAGCTCAATATTTTAATACAAAGTAGACCTTAGATCATTCTTAAAGTAACAATTAATTTAATTTAATTTCAACCTTGGTCTTGAGAGAAACGAGCATCTAAAAATGGCTAAAAAATCATACTCATTTATTTAGGATCTATAAATAGATGTGTAAAAAATAAAATATTCATTTGAATTCAGTTTTTCCTCATTAATTGTGTTAATTGGACCATGACTTTGAAAATAAAACAAAATTTGAAAATAAACTGATTACAAAAGGTAACTTTTTGACTTGATCAATTTGTATACATTTTCCATTGAATTTTGTGTGATTTTCGACAAATATGCAAATGAGCTGTTACTAAAAATAGGTGCAGGGTTCAACATTTTTTTTGTGAATATTCTGACTTCTACCTTTATGTAGAAAATTTTAAGCCACTAAAAACTCCCAAGTTGCAACCTTCCATTTGGACGATTTTTTGAATTTTGCATGGTTTTCTCGCGGACTGGCTCTTAAAAGCATGAATTAGTCGTTATAAGAGTTACGTGTAGCTAATGAAGACAATTTATTGCACCCATTCAAGATAGCTGCCCTATGCAGTGCGTAAACTATTATGAATTATTCAAGTCGCATCTATTTCTATATAAAATAATAAATGGGTTGCCAGATTGAGGGATAGATGAGGGATAGGTACATGTACTTATTTTCTTTTAATGCATTTAAATAATTTCTTGGATTGTCACGTTTTGAAATATTGGATACAGAACTGAATACAGTTGTTTATATGTAGGACTTTTATGTTTACAAACACTGCGCAAAATCTGGTTGTTTCCTCTCCGGTCTTCTCATAACTGCCTCTTGTTATTCTCACTTCCGAATTCTTACATGATATGTTCAGCGTTCATTGTTTACAGGCATCAATTAGCGGTGCCGAGTAGTAAGCTCAAGTACTAACCACAGTTTTAATTAGTTAAAAGATCGGAAAGTCTTATAAATACAAGTGTATTGAAGGAAACAAATTGAACAATGAGGTAAGAAACTATAATATTTATAGGAGAGAGAGAGAGAGAGAGAGAGAGAGAGAGAGAGAGAGAGAGAGAGAGAGATCCGTGTGTGAGGGTGTGTGTGTATTAATATGCAATGTAAAGTAATATTTCACCTAATTAAAAACCTAAAAAAAAATATATAATGTACATGAAGGAATGGTATCATGATCACCCCTATTGAAATGCGATTTCTTCATAGAGATACACTTTTCACTACATGCTTAATAATTATCGACTTGATACTAGTATATGGTACATAATTTAGTATACATGTACAATATAATTTCTTTTTTTAATGTAATACGAGCATTGTACTAAACTGAAGTTTTATATACAAATCTATATATATATTTATATTAATTCACGAAAATGCACTTTATATCTTAAATACTTCTTCGATTGTTAGAAGAGTTGGACATATTAACTTCGAACCAAATAAAAATTAATTATACATGGGGTTTGGGTGTAAAATACATGAATCATAGCAGGATAGGCCAGTCGAAATATTTCTATAATGAATATAACTAATGCTCTTGTTCCCATGGAAACAAGAAGTCATATACCAGGGTAGAGATATATTTATTTTTGAAAGACTATTCATATGTGTCATGTTCACAAAATTTGAGCAAGGAATAATTTTGTCCACTTTCCAAGTTTATATAGGGTGAAGCTCAATGCTTTCTGATATGACCTCTTAGGCATTGCTTTAATATTTTTGGATGTCGTCGGTCCTATAACACACAAATTGAATGATAATTTGTCGACACGGCCAGGTGTGTTATAGGACTGACCACATCCTAAAATATGAATTCAATGCTTATAGTTATATTCTATAATTTTCCCTCTTCATATATTCATTTTGTGAATTTTTAATGTGAGTATAACGCCCTTCAGAACTGATGTGCTTAATCAGTCTGACAAAAAAGCCCCTTCTATTTCATTGATCACTTCGCCCGTACAAACGAAGTGAAATAAAAGGGGTACAAAAGAAGTGAAATAGAAGGGGCTGGTTTTAGTCAGACTGTGTGTTTTATACATGTAGACG
>NW_026934566.1:0-5982 GCF_032062105.1 Saccostrea cuccullata | reverse complement strand
ATGAAAGGTGAGACAGAATCAATCTGTAATTGTATCCTTCACCTACATTTTCATCGAAGCCAATTTTATCCTCAGGAGCATTGCTGTTATGCGATTGGCTAGTCATTTATGACGAATTGTATGTCGATTTACCCAAAATACCAATAGGGGACTAAAAATCAACAAAACGACTGAGAACCAAGAATTATTCATCTTTTCATTTTATACTTATGCTGAAACGAATATGTATCATATATTAACTGTGTGTCAATACTGGCTCAAAACATTTAGAAATGTATGGAGGGTTAGCGGCAATACTTCCTATTACAGGTATACTTTATAGAGATATACCTTATTGATAAAAACACCTGTGCCAATTTAAAATATTTATTAAATTTCATATTCAGAAGCTTCTAAGCTCCTTTCGAGCACAACCAAAACTTTGCCGTTTAGATGTGAGATAGCTATATTTTCCATCTCTCATCAGATCAATCAGGACATTATTCTAATCGGGACATTATACTATTCCAAGAAAAAAGTTCAATCATACTTTGATATATTCGTATTCTATATTTGATTCGTATGGAATGACAAGAAAAATTTACTAAAATCATTTAATCTGAGATTTTTTCGTTATATATGATTCTATGAACTTTTAAGATCTTTTTTATTTTTATTTTGTCAGGTTTGGTAATGAAAATGTGTACGATTACGCGTACGAGCTAATCTCGGAGAAAACCGAAAGGAAAACGTACTTTTGCTTTGTGTGCGGTAAGCTTGAAAACAACTAATGAACTATGAGATGTTTTGCCTCTGTTTGTAACTGAAAATCCAAATTATCTTTGAAAATGGTGAGATTTTTTAAAAAATAATTTTCAGAAAAAAAGTATTTATCCCTCACTCGGAGTTCCTCGGATGACTCGTACCTCGCACATAACCTCGGACGTCAAAGGTGATCTTCCATCTTGCTGATTCAGTCATGTGATCTTCTTTGAATTTCATTCAAATATTATACTTTTGAAATCCGAGTTACTTTGATGCATGCCCAACATCATGTTCTTGCTTTCAAAGAATACTAACATTTGGTTGTAATTAACACGAGGAATTACACTAATAAAGAACATTTTAAGACCTTTAGGCAGAGCGCATAATTAAAAATGAGTGACAAGGCAGTTTCCGGCGGAGAAATGTAGCGATCTGTTGCGTATTCCTCCACCTATCACATCCGAGGTTTGAATGGAGCAGAGCGGAGTCAGCCGAGGATTGCCGATTGTTTATCCCTTCATATGGTAGTTTTTGACTTGTTAGATGTTATCTTTAACAGGTCCAGTACAATCACTAGATTTAGCTACGTAGGTAGAATTACACGTAGCTTTATTTACCTACCTCAGGTAGCTTTATATAGCTATTTCAAGGTAAGTTTTCAAAAGTTGTCTTTTAAAAGAGACAAAATTCGCAATTAAATGACTATTGATATTTATACTAGGGAGACTTTAAAAAACAATCCAAAGCAGAGAAAGATTATACATTGCTGCGTTTGGACAATTTAGAGCAAAACGTAATTCCATTGTTTGGTTATCTGACCGTGCGGTGAGGTGTGGTGAGGCATGACTGAGTATGATTACTTCACATTGTGCTGAATAATTACCAACATATTATCGTGTTAACCGGAACTGGACTTCTTTGTCATTTCATTCAAGGAGTAACCGTTCTAACTGTCATACATAGCCCCAAAACTTTCAGAACTTTGATTGCAATTGTGCAGAAAAAGACATTTTTCCAAGAGGGATTTTTTCATGAGTTGTTTTCAGATGAGTTCAAAGTTGAAAATGATCAATGCATCAAAATGATATTTTCTGCACACCCTGAGAAAAATGCTTTTTAATAGAAATAGATCAATTTGGTAGCTAAATAAAGCTACATGAGGTAGGTAAATAAAGCTATTTAGGTAAATCAAGCTACGTAGCTAAATCTAGTGATTGTACCAGTCCTGTTTAAGTTTAACCATAAACAGATTGGGACCACTCGCCCAAATGGGATATAACAATCCGTTTGGGATATCATATCCCAAATAGGATATAAATTTACAGTATATTAAAAAAAATTTCTTTGGCTAATATGATTTACGGTGTGACCATTGGGGCGAGCGCAGTTTTACTATCAAAAAAACTTAAAAAATTGGTTAGCCACACGAGACACCTCCACTAGCTGTGACGTCATACGACGTCATGGAGCTCGTCGGAGCTTACGGAGACAGCCGAGTGTCTGTTTGAAACTAA
This sequence comes from Saccostrea cuccullata, assembly GCF_032062105.1. Classification (NCBI taxonomy): domain Eukaryota; kingdom Metazoa; phylum Mollusca; class Bivalvia; order Ostreida; family Ostreidae; genus Saccostrea; species Saccostrea cuccullata. The sequence goes on along the minus strand of NW_026934566.1, from coordinate 3,724 downwards.
AGACCTAGTGCAATTTTGGTCAAAGTTATTTTTTGTTTCTTTGAAAGATTTCTACAAAGCTGAAAGCCTTTTATACTTTACGTTATTATCTATTTATTAAGGCAAAGAGCATTGGGTAGTAAAGGAATTCTGGGAATGTTTCACAGAGAAATTTGCCTGATGTATGTACAGATTTCATACCCAATTTCATCTGTTCTTACATGTTAGTCTATTGAGCTGGCTGTGTGAACGTCGCTTCACGATGCTTGCTGCACTCGCTATAACTATCATAAATCTGCATCAAGACACTTGAAATGTTTTATGGTGTGACCGTTCGGGCAAATGCAGTTGTACCTTCAAAAATACACCAGAAACATTGATCCGCCACTTCAAACGTCAAGTTGCACGAGACATCTAGACTGTGACGTCACACAAGAGCTCTTCGGGATTTCCGGAAACAACCGAGCATCTAGTAGAAACTATAGACCTTGTGCAATGTTTGTTGAAAGACATTGCAGAGTTATTTTTTGTTCATTTTCAAGACTTCTACAAACTGAAAGCCTTTTATGCTTAATGTTATTTTTTATTTATTTATTCAGGCAAAGGACATTGGGTAGTAAAAAAAATAATGGGAAGGTTTCAGCACAAAAATTTACCAGACATATGTACAGATTTCATTCCGAATATCCTTTGTTCTTACATGTTACACTCTATTGAGCTCGGTTCCACGAGCGTCGCTTCGCAATGCTCGCTGCACGCACTATAAAGGAATAACTTTTGGTTGACAAGTTTTTCTATACCCCATTAATACGACGAAAATTTACTTATGTGTGCAAATTTACATATAAGTAAATCTACACACGTCAGTAAAAGTTAATTTGCTATGCGTTCAGTCGAGATTTATGTGCTGTAAGTAAATCCTCACATTTTCATATCAACTAAGGAGATGGACAGATTCAGAATTGTGATTTTTTTTTATAGAGAAAGGGTATTTCCTTACTGTAACTTTATGTATAAGACTAACTTAAGACTAACTTTTAAATCTTCCTCAAAGAAACTAGGGAGGGGGGGGGGGGGGGGTCCGTTCCACTGTTTTCTTGGTTCAACTTAATTAATGACTTTAAGGAGAAAAAAATGGTATATTAAGAATTTACACATGAAGAAGGAAAAATTATTAAAATTATCAATATGAGCTGCGAGATTGACATGATTTCTTATATAATGCTATATATTCGATTGTACAGAAATATTTCTTCTGAAACTTTGTTAAAATTTTATTTTAGTTTAATCATAAGGGTTTAAATTTTATACAAATTAATCACAATGACACATTTTAATAGCAAAATAATTTTCTCAAAAATACAGGACATATTTCTTTATTGTTGGAAAATGGAAAATGTTTTGGCTTCCGACCCAAAGATTGTAGAAGAGATTGTATAAAGAAAAAGGTGACTTGCCATCTACTAGTTGACGTCTTCGGCAGAAATAAAACCATTTAAAAATAATTCTGCTGTTGGGAAATCTACAGTACATCAAATGTGCGAGGCCATCATAAAATATCTGCTTGAATATTATATAATAATTATTTATTTTCCAGTAGAATGAAAAGGGTGAAAAAAATCTAACAGTGATCGATCTCAAAAATCTTTGAACAATACCAATATTTTAAAAGGAAATTAACACGAACCCCTGGACATTCATGATGAGATCAAGTGCCAAGGAGGTTACTTACAAATGCTTATTTTCACTAGTTTATTGAAATTCCTGTAACATTAAATTATATATGAGTAGCTTGCCTGAATTGAAAACAGAGAAAGGTAGAAGAAAGTCATCAAGAGCTAAACGGTAATGGGGCCTGAGCGATTGATGGAATGCATGTTCCTATCATAGCTCCAGAGCATTCCCAAGAAGAGAACTTGAATAGTAAGGACACTACTTAATCATCCTAGAGGGGACTTGTTTGCGACCACAGCTATATCTTTAGAGACATAAACATAGGTTTGCCAGAAAGGGTGCAAGATGCCCTCGTTTTTGCAAATTCGAAAATTTATCTCGGAGGGGATAATGGCTCCTTGTTTAAAAGTTTTGTTTCTAGCCACCAAGTCGCCCGCGTGGCACAGTGATTTGAGTGTCTGCTATAGAGTCGCGAAGTAAGGAGTTGATCCTTACGTCGCGTGTTCATACGAATCACCATAGTTGGACGTGGAGACCGGTCCTTGGATGAGACCGTACATAAACCGAGGTCCCTTGTCGCAGTAGGTGCTGGAATGAAAAAGACCCCCCCCCCCCCACCTGCTCAATGGCCCTGAGTGCCGAGTATAGGACAATTTGCAGCTCTCCACGTGATGAGTGAAAAGAGAGGAATGTTAAATAATTCATATACAATCAATCAATCAATCTAGCCACCATGTTATGATATTTTACACGCCAATGCATACACAACTGAAACAACACTTAAAATGGAGATTTATAAAATAAACAAAACAAAATGCTTACATAAGTAAATTTGCTGCGTGTTCATACGACACAATTTACACACATGAACTAATAATTTGCTACAAAGTGTATGCAAAAGTTAATTTGCACCTAGTCCTGACCAGGTGTAAATTTACTCAACTGTGCAGAATTTGCATATAAGTATATCAGTTCATACGACAACAAATTGCACATGTGAGTAAATTTACTTTTGTGTAAAATATACTGAGGTATGCAAATCATGTCGTATGAATGGGGTATTTGATAAAATGTTCTATCGTTAGAATGATAAATGACCTACTGGGTTGAACAAGGGAATTCGTGCATTCACTAGTCTATGTAGCATAGTAAACATTTGCGATAACTTGAACTCAGTGCATTTACTACAAATAATCCTGAGAATTCCGAAGGTAAATATGGTGTGTAATTTTGAAGCAAGAAAAAAAACCTTGAGAAAATTAGTTGAATTTTTGTCTTTCTTTTAGGTTTAAAGGTATAATCAACTTCAAAAACGTCTATTACAATTCATTTGGCAGTTATTATTATATAGAACGTTCTATCGTTCTACGAACTTGGTTTGATGATAGAATTCGTTCTGTGTATTTGTAATGTAGCTAAAAGAAACACAGGTGATAACTTGTACACAGTGCATTTACTAAGAACAATCCAGAGAGTTTGGAATGATAACATGGCAGGTAAAGAAGTAAAGCCACGAAGGTGCATAATCGGCCTATACTTTTCAGGAAAATTTAACTGAAGTAAACCAGAAAAAAGCGGTATAAATATTATCTACTAGTATCGAACTTAAAGGGTTTACGTCACATTCTTTTTTAATGACGTAATAATTGTACATCAAACGTGTACTTTGCTAATTTTTAGCAAAATTTAACGTTTTTTACATTTTTAATTCAGAATTTGACCCTGGCCACACCCTACAAACAAAATTAAGTTAATGTAATTAGAAAGAGGATATAAAAATTAATACATGAGGCATATTTGTATTTTGTTTGTCGTGTGTGGCCACATCGAAAACTTAACTTTTCCTTCCATGCAAAACAGCTGAAAACCGATCACCAATGCGGATTTTCGGGATGATGATTTATTTTGCTTTTTATTAGAAAAAGGTATCAAAATGCAATTATCTGATTTAAAATATTTGATTTTGTGTTATAATGAGAAAAGAATATAGAAAATGAAAACCACATGCTAAACTAAATATTAGGTCTAGAGAATGCAGTATTGTCGACTTTTTTGTACCCCCAGTTTGACA
>NW_026934565.1:0-6107 GCF_032062105.1 Saccostrea cuccullata | reverse complement strand
ATGTCTTCCACTTTCTTCTTCTTCTTCTTCTTCTTTTTTTCTTTGTTTCTCAGGCAAAGGAAGCCAATTTTCGTCGATTTGTTGTAATTTCTTCTTCTTCTTGGCTTCTTCTTGGGCTTTTAATTGCTTACTGGCTCGATGGGGACTATATTTATGAAAAGAAAAAGGAACTTGCCATCTACTATTTGACGTCTTCGGCAGAAATAGGACCATTTAAAAATATTTTTGCTGTTGGGAAATCTACATTACATAAAGTGTGCGAGGCAATTATAAAATATCTGCTTGAATATAATAAATATTTTTTTCCAGTATAATGAAAAGGGTGGAAAAAATAAAACAGTGCCCAAATTTAAAAATCTTTGAACAATACAAATATGTTAAAAAGAAAATAACACAACCCCGGACATTCATGATGAGATCATTTGCCATGGAATTTACTTCGGGATGTCACTTTCACTATTTATTGAAATTCCTGCAACATTAACTTTCATATGAGTAGTTTGACTGAATTAAAAACAGAGAGGGTAGAAGAAAGTCATCAAGAGCTTAACGGTAATCGATTGATGGAATGCATGTTCCTATCATTGCTCCGGAACATTCCCAAGAAGAGAACTTGAATAGTAAGGACACTACTTTTTGATCCTACATAGCACTTGTTTGCGACCACAGCTATATCTTTAAAGACATAAACATAATTTGACAAATAGTTTTGTTTTTTACCCGCCAAGTCTCCCACGTGGTGCAGTGGTTAGAGGTCTGTTATAGAGTCGGGAAGTAAGAAGTTTATCCTTAAGTCGCGAGTTCCAATCCCATTGTTGCACGTGGAGTCCAGTCCTTCGAATGAGACCTTATGTAAACAGAGGTCCCGTGTCGCAGTGGTGCTGGCATGAAAAAAGATCTCTCCCTGCTCAATGGCCCTGAGTGCCGAAAGTCGGACAAAAATTGCAGCTTTCCACCGGCAAGTGATGAGTGAAAAATTCTCGAGAGGGACATTAACTATAAACAATCAATCAATCAATCTAGCCTCAATGTTTACATAATTTTTACAGCAATATACACAACCGAAACAACACTGAAAATGGAAATTTATAAAATAAACAAAACAAAATACATACATAAGTAAATCGCTGCATTTTCATACGGCACAATTTACACACATGAACTAATTATTTGCTACAAAGTGTATGCAAAAGTTAATCTGCATCTACTGCTGACAAAGTGTAAATTTACTCAACTGTTCTATGTGCAGAATTTGGATATGAGTATATCAGTTCATACGACAATAAATTGAACATGTGAGTAAATTTGCTCATTAGTAAAATATACTGAGGTATGCAAATCATGTCGTGTGAATGGGGTATTAGACTTTAACATTAATAAGCCATTCTCAAAACTCTTCAACTAGAGATAAACCTTTTTCCCTGGTACTATTATGTCTTTTTTTTCATCGATAGCATCTCTTTTCCCTATGTACAGGAGTTATTTACCGCCAAACCATTGCTTGATAAATTGGTACTCCAATTTCCCAACGTCTCCATTTTTGACACATATGTTCATATATTTGTCACTGATGATGTCAAAGAAATGAAATTTTAATAGATACTTTTTTGTTGGTCACTTTTGTGACATTATATCTGTATATCCTGATGACAGAGAAAACTTCATTGTCAATACCATTTGAAAAAGTGAAAAAAATAGTGTTCACCGATATTTAACACCATTTAAATACTGTTATTATATGCAAATGGCAACACAGCTCTATAAAATTTTGCCAAAATAGCAAAATGTTTATTTTCCAGAGGCATGCAAAGAAATAATAGTTTTGGTTGAAAAGGTTTTGAAATACATGTATTTAAAAAGTTCACATTTTCCTGGAACCTTTATATATTCATCTGTTTCCTATTCTTGTATTTAGGTCACCTGAGTAAACTCAGGTGACCTCTTGCTATTCGTTTTCGTATGTCGTCATGTGTTTACATCTGAATATTTTCAGCTTCTTCTCTGCAACCACTTATCAATTTTAACTAATTTTCGCAAAAACCTTCTATGGGTAAGGGGCAAAAATTGTGAATTTCCTGGGCTTGCCCCCATGGGGCCTGAGGGTTGAGGCCAACGCAGTACAGTTAAGGTGCGGAATGGAAATATCGACTAAATTTTGTATTTAGAAATGTATTCGTAATCGGGATGGCAATTATTTTTAGTACATTATTTATATCGGATAATTGTAATTATGATTAATAACTACATATCAAGGACGATTATATTTTATATTTAGAAGAGTCACATTTTTAAAACGTGGTAACTTCAGCGAATTTTCATTTTTATTTTAATGAGGGTATTCAGACACACCAAAAAACACATCATACATAAAATACATCATCATGAAACCAAGCGCCTATGTACTATCCCCCACTAAATATTGTCAAACTTCCGAAAGTTATTTTCGTACGAGTTGTTGAAAATCGACGAAATCGACTTCTTCCGGCCGAGACCAGCTATGTATGACGGAGTAATAAAGAAATGTTTGAAAACGCGAGAAAGCGATGGAATAGTGCTAGATAAAAGATTGCAAATATTTTATTTCATTTAATTTGAGTACCCGATGCTGATGAACAGCCCAGTATACCCCAGAAACCGTTAAAGTAAGTCAGTCAGAGGTCCCAGGCGAAATCCAATATAGAGGGGTAGTTGCAGGCCTTGGTTATTTAATAGTAGAGGAGTAGACCTATATATATATACTTATCATACGTCATTCACAGAATTACATGGGGAGCGCCTTTGGATTTAACCAGCGACAAAACAACACGCTGTAGTAAGTTTTTATGTAGTTTGATGATTTCTTACTGTTAAATTAGCAGATTAACTCATTTTGTGGTATTTTAAATTAATGTTGTATGACGTATATAGTGTATGATGTCATAGTTAAGTTTTCTCGTACAAATATGGCTCCGCCTCCTTTTTGTAACCTTAATTGTGCTGCGAAAACCAAAAAATTAGTACAATATTTAAAAACCTTCTTTTTGAATTGACTCCTGGACATCAAGCAGTCAAACTGTTGGTATGATTGTAATCAGCCTCGAGTCCTCTATCAAAATTGTGGCCCCAGGATCAGGGGTTCAAGTGCTAGGGCGGGGCTCTATTGATTATATAGTGAAAATGCATTAATTCTCCGAAAATGTTCTTCTTTGCTTCTCGGTATAAAATAAACCAGCAAAGTAATAGTTATGATGAGCAAGAGTGCGTCTTCTAAACTTATTAACTTTATTGCCCCAGGGTCAGAAGTTTTGGTGTTAGGGTGGGGCTCTTTTGATTATATAGTGAAAATGCATGAATTCTTTGAAAATTTTCTTCTCTGCTTCTGGGTATTAAATAAATTAACTAAGTACAAAGTTATGATGAGAGAGAATGCCTCTTTCAAAATTTTGAATTTTATTGCCCTAGGGTCAGGGATCTGCTCTTAGGGTGGGGCTCTATTGATTATATAGTGAAAATACATTACATCTACGAAAATCTTTTTCTCTAGTCCTGGGTAATGAACAGCTGAACTATCTAGATATAGTTATGATGTGCAAGGGCTTTTCTTCCATAATTGTGAATTTCAAGGCCCTGGGTCAGGGGTACCAAAGAGGGGGGGAACGGGGCTCTACTTATATACTGAAAGAAGGATATGGAAATAACGAACAGTATTCAATCTCAACGTCCATTAAACAATATACAAAATAAGAGAAGAGCAAACACGGACCTCCGAAACATCAGAGGTGGGATCAGGTGCCATGGAGTGAATTGTTTGAAATCTGTTCCTTGGTATTAATCAAACATTTTTGATAAGCAAGTGTGCCTTTTCAAAAAGTATGCATTGTGTAGACCTAGGGACAGGGGTTCATATGTGGTAGGGGTACCTCTGATTATTGCTGAATATTGCTGATTAGTTGAAATGCATTTTTTGTTCCCTATCCTGCCTATGGGTATTAAGTAAACAAACTAAGCAATTGCTAAGTGTATAGTTATGATTAACAATGGCGCTTCTTTCAAAATTGTGAATACAATAGTATCTAGCTTAAATCATAAACCAAATTCAATTCCGTGACTTTCACTTTCCACTTTCATTTTGTTAATCTTTAAATCTCCTTTGACCTACCTGATCACTTAAATCCGTGATCATTTTCGCTTTTAGCCCTACCCCTTAATCCCATAATGAAACTCTTTAAAAAAACTTCTTAGAATCTCAAGAACAGAAAAGTTATATGTTGTATTGATATGGATGTATCTTTAAGCACGGGTTAGGGTTAGGGTATAGAATTCAACGTAATTTTCCAATAACGAACTGATTTGTGCTTTTTCTTTGCCGATGTGCTCAGGGGAGTAATATGACCCATGAGCCTTATGTTTATTTCAAGACATTGAGATATATTGTATCGACATAAGAATGAAAATAACCATTTTTAATTTACAACGTGTTCATTTTTTTTAATATCGAGTTGAAGACGATATCGGGGTTAGTATTTGGTTGTATTTTCTTCTTTTTCATGTATATAGAATGTAGAATAAATTCTGATTCATATATACATTTGTCTATTGTCAATCCGAAACTCAAGCATTTATCTTCTCAGCTTCAGAGTATTTGTGTACAATCAGAATGTTTGGAACAATATAATTTTGCATACGACCAATGCATATGACAAGGTAAGTCAATTAATGATTTCCATTTAGCTAGTCCAAATTCAAAGAATCGTGCGTTTGCGTTAGCAATCGTGTCTGATCGTGTGATGTGTAGAATCGTGTGCGTGAAGGATCGTTCGTGTAAGAGATTTAATCGTGCATTAATGAATGTAATTAAATTTTCAATAATCATGGGTCTTAATAAAAATATAATTTCGCCATATTTTGTGAAAATTAGAACCATCCTATACAAACCAAATGCACCTGACTAGTGGATGGTGTAACCCCCTCTGCAGCTCCTTCAATTTTTTATTAGACACAAAATATACATGGTTTCCTAGTCTATCATTCTTATATTTCGATATCTGATTTCATTTTCCGCTTTTGTTAAGATTTAGAGATTGGCCCTATATGGTATATAATAATACATCATTTAGGGCCTATCTAGATCTTTTTTAGCAAAAGTGGGAAAAATATATCAGAAATCGTAACATTATGATGAAAGACGGGAACGATGTATATTTGGTTGGTTTGTGTCTAACAGAAATTCTCAGAAGTTGGGGGTTGGGGATGAATATAGGTTACAAAATCCATTCGTCATGTGATACAAACTGTATATATGTATATTTGACCATGTGTAAAATGAGCGGTTGTTTTTCTTTCAAATGACAAGTGAGAATTGAATGATTTGAATAATAAGTATGCCGAAAGCACATTGTTCCCATTCGCTGCACTTCAGAATGAAGGAATTTCATTCAGAATTTTTATACTTACAAAAGTATAATTTATCAAAAATCATCATTATCATAGTGAGTCGGCTTAGCGGAAAAGATCTACAAAAATATATCAGAAAAAATTTGGAATGTCCTTTATTTCAGCAGATTGATGCACTGAATATTTTCAACGATATTTCACCATGACTTCTTTCTAAAACTGATTACGACTCGTAAATAGGCCTACTTATACCATATTTGAATATATATCTAATGATATGAAAATTTGGATACACTTGTTGCATTAGTTACACCTTTTTGCCATGGGTATTAGTGTGAAATGGAGACGTGCGTTCGTACTGGTTATCTTGCACTCCCTTTGTTTATTTTATTGCAATTGTGTTTGTTCATAATTACTTTATTGCTCCGACTTGTGCAATTATTAGTTTCTTTTAAATCTTACTCTCCTGTCATTGAAGAAGTTTACAAATATATGTTTGTAGCTTGCCTTTGCTATAAAGCATGCTTCATTCTACAACAGGGACAACGGATTACTCTTATTAGTGACTATGTCAGTGGCTTATATACAGGTTCTCAGATATAGCGAGTAAATAATCAAATATGGCGGACAAAGTCAATTTACTAATCATGTTCAGTTAAAAATTCTATTAAATTCTTCATAGATAACGAACAGTTTTAAAAATCTATTTAAAGCAATTTAAGCTGCATTTTGGA